>NC_085991.1:48190577-48268077 GCF_030014385.1 Trichomycterus rosablanca
GGTGTCCAAATACTTTTGGCCATATAGTGTAGATTTATAATAAGCAGTAAACATCAGATTTCAGTTACAAAGCTAGACTGAAAGAAGCAAGAGTAACACTGAGTAAAAAGAAATTAAACAGTTATAAGTAAACACTGACTTACGTGCAAAATACTGCCACGCCATGAAGGTTTGGCCATGATCGACGGAGCGCTCCAGCACCCACAGATCTGGCCGTGGAGAGTTAGCAAACTTAATAATGACGTACGCCACATGGAAGAGCTAAGATAGAAACAAAACAACAAAGAAATCAGATTAGAAAGCCGTGATTTCGAGTCGAGTTCATACACCGACAGGCACTGTGTACGGAGGGCCACACCCCCATCAGCATTATTCCTCAGCCCTGTGCAGGCGCCATCAGTCAGCCAGCAGGGGCCGCAGTCGCACCAGTTATAAGGACCTATGATCCGACTTTCTTACCCTCTAACCCTGAACAACAGCCAATCGTTGTTTATACAGCCGCCCAGCCCAGTCGGAAAGGCAGAGCTGAGATTCCATACGATGTATTCGAAACCCCAACTCTGGTGAGCTAGCGTACTTTTACCACTGCGCCACCTGAGCGGCTAATTTAGTAATTTAATTTTGATCTATTTAAACACATGAGCAACAGTGCGCAGCAGAGAATTTCAGATAGCTTAGCTTGGCTTAGTAACTTAGCTTAGCAGCTAACTGAGGCTAGGATAACTTACTGTCAACTACTTTTAGCATTCTACATGAACCAAAGACAACAGAAAATGCAGGACAGTATAAAAAGGCTTTTTTTTTCTAATTTAGTCACTTAATTTTGATCTAATTCAACACATACACAACACTGTTCTGACATGAGGAATACGCACATGCTACAAAAGCAGAGAAATCCAGATAGCTTAGCTTCGCAGCTAACTGAGGTATAGCACTGCGCTCACACATCAGTGGTACTTTTAGATAAAAAATACAAATCTAAGGATTCATTTACAGCAAGCAAATTCACAAATTCCAAAAAGTTGGGACAGTAGGTAAATAAAAGATAAGATAGACTAGACTGTGTGTAAAATGTGTGTTAATCTTCCTTAAGTCTTTTATCAGAGAACATTTTCTGATCACATGATGCTGTTGGCTTTATACTATTGACTGGAGCACTATTCACCTCCCAGCTTTGACACTGAGGAGTCTAAAAATCACAACAACACTGCTGCACCTGATACACCCACACTAAAACAACACATACTACCATTGTATTATCATGTTAGAGTCATTGCAGTGCTGACAATAGTCCACCAAATAACATTTGGGGAATTAAATTGATAAATGGGGTACAAGGGGGTTTGGCAAATGTACAAAGCAATAGATGGACAACACTAGATAACAGACAGACAGATAGATAGACAGATAGACAGACAGATTGATAGACCGATAGACAGATAGATAGATAGATAGATAGATAGATAGATAGATAGATAGATAGATAGATAGATAGATAGATAGATAGATAGATAGACAGACAGATCACAGATAGACAGACAGATTGATAGACCGATAGATAGATAGATAGATAGATAGATAGATAGATAGATAGATAGATAGATAGATAGATAGATAGATAGATAGATAGACAGACAGACAGATCACAGATAGACAGACAGATTGATAGACCGATAGATAGATAGATAGATAGATAGATAGATAGATAGATAGATAGATAGATAGATAGATAGATAGATAGATAGATAGATAGATTTTTGATTATTGATACTGTATTAATATTTTCCTGTGGCAGGAATTAGGAATTCAGCCACAACAATTAGTAACAGGTGTAATAAATCATTTATATAAAGGAATTCACGTTTCCAAATTTGCAGAAACAGTTTAGGGAAGGTTCTTTCCCATTCTGTTCCAGCACGACTGCGCCCCTGTGCAAGCTCTATAAAGACATGAATAACAGCTTGATTCCTAACCTCAACCCCACTGAACAGCTTTGGAATGAACCGGAACATCAACTGTGCCCAAATACAAATGCTGTTTAGATTGAATGGCCACAAATTTCCACAGACAACTTTAAAGTCTCAGAAGAGAGGCTGTTGTTACGGCCGAAAAGATCACATAGAGGTCACTCTGTTTTAAAAGCATTTGTTTTTGAAATGGGACGTCCAACAAGCTCACGGTCAGGCGTCCAAATACTTTTGGCCATATCGTGTAGGTTTGTGCGAGTTTCCCTGGGACTGACTGGCGCCCTGTCCGAGATGAATATAAAAGAAGACAGAGAATGTCTTTGTTGTACATACACATGCGTGTTCATAACAATGAAATCATTTGCTTGACATATCCCAGCTTGTTTGAAATCAGGGTCAGAGCACAGAATCATTATCAGTCATTATGCAGCATCTTGCTTGACAAAGTCGGGATTTGAACCATTAAACTTTCCACTAATAGCTCTTTTACTGGGGTGTAAACACAGATTTTAGGGATTTTAAACGAAAGTGCCACAGTTCACGGCAGTCATTAAATTACACTCATAAATTAAATGATAGAATCAATAGAAGCTACATTACACAGCACAGCTCCCTTAGAAGCTCCCTCGCAGTGACAAATATTCTCCCCCCCCCCCCCCCCCCCCGGCGTCCTTGGCTGAGAGGTTTCCGAACTCAGTTACACAAGTCGTGTTTTTAGCTGCTTTAGACTTTAGACATCTTGGACATTTTGTCTAACCGATTGTTAGTGTAACCGAGTGTCTTTAGAGTTGCTGAGTTTATAAAGAAAGAAAGAAACTGTACACAAACTATCGCAGCACAGAGGTGATCACGTGTGTAGAAAAGCACACTTTTCCTTTGACTATAATGGACAAAAAACGGACAAAATGGCATATTACACAGGAAACAACTCATTTCAAAGTCTGTGATGCGATTTCCATGGCCGTGAATTAGGTAGAGTCTTAACTATGAACAATAGACCGGACAGGGTTTTACATCCCTCATTGATGATGATCTGACGTACTAAGATGAGCCCAGAAATGATTCAGAATGCAAAACCAAGGGTTCAGATCAACTGTAAAAATGACCTCCGACCTTTATTCTGTGGTTTGAGTGACAGGATTTAAATGTGGTTCTTAATCTGTATTATTATGGATAATCCTCATCTGAATGCAGTCATGATTTTACAAATGAACCAGATTTGTTTGCTGATGTAATTTAATGTCAGAGAGGGGAGGGGGTGACTGAAACAGCCTAGCCGTTGGTGGGTGCACTCATCAGTGCTGGTCCCAAGCCAGGATAGAAATAGGAAGGGCATCCCATTGTGTCATGAAGGGCATCCCGTGTAAAAGCTGTGCCAAGTCTGGTATGTGGACTAGATCCGCTGTGGCGACACCTAAATACGGGAGCAGCCAAAAAAAAGTCCTAGTATCTAAAATTCACAGAGGTCAAAAGTATTTAGACACCTCTTATAATAACCGAGTATTCACTCGTCTGCCTTCACACACATATGAACTTGAGTGACTCCCATTCTTAATCCATAGGGTTTAATATGATGTCGGCCACCCTTTGCAGCTATAACAGCTTCAACTCCTCTGGGAAGGCTTTCCACAAGGGTTAGGAGTGTGCTTATGGGAATTTTTAACCATTCTTCCAGAAGCGCATTTGTGAGGTCAGACTGATGTTGGACGAGAAGGCCTGGCTCGCAGTCTCCGTTCTAATTCATCCCAAAGATGTTCTATCGGGTTGAGGTCAGGACTCTGTGCAGGCCAGTCAAGTTCTTCCACACCAAACTCACTCATCCACGTCTTTATGGACCTTGCTTTGTGCACTGGTGCGCAGTCATGTTGGAACAGGAATGGGCCATCCCCAAACTGTTCCCACAAAGTTGGGAGCATGAAATTGGCCCTAAGGGGCCGAGCCCAACTCCTGAAAAACAACCCCACACCATAATCCCCCCTCCACCACACTTTACACTCGGCACAATGCAGTCAGACAAGTACCGTTCTCCTGGCAACCGCCAAACCCAGACTCGTCCATCGCATCGGATGGCCAGACGGAGAAGCGTGATTCATCACTCCAGAGAACACGTCTCCACTGATCTAGAGTCCAGTGGCGGCGTGCTGTACACCACTGTAACCGACGCATCTCTACACACTGTTCTTGAGCTAATCTGATGGACACATGAAGTTTGGAGGTCTGTAGCGATTGACCTCTGCACACTATGCTTCTCAGCATCCGCTGACCCCGCTCTGTCATTTTACGTGGCTACCACTTGGTGGCTGAGTTGCCGTCGTTCCCAATCGCTTCCACTTTGTTATAATACCACTGACAGTCGACTGTGAAATATTTAGTAGTGAGGAAATCTCACGACTGAACTTGTTGCACAGGTGGCATCCTCTGAGCAACCCATTCTTTCACCAATGTTTGTAGAAGCAGTCTGCATGCCTAGGTGCTTGGTTTTATATTTATTTATGTTAATTAATTTCCCTACTGTTTTAGTTGTACAGTGTCCTTGAATCTTTAAAAGGTGCTTATAAATAACATTTGATTATTATTATCATTATCATTAAAATATATTTTATACCTCCAACCTGTCCCAGATTACAGCAAGATCCATGAGAACATGGTTTAGTGGAGGGAATCCAGTGACCTGCACAGAGTCCTGATCTCAAACCCATTGGGAACCCATATGGAATGAATTTTTTGGGTGGTTGTGAGCCAGGGCTTCTCAACAAACATGAGTGCCATCCGTGGAAAGCCTGGAAAGCCTTTCCAGAGAAGTGGAGGCCGTCATGGGTGCAAGAATGGGAGCGACGCTATATAAATGCCCACGGATTTAAAACTGGATGTTTAGCAAGCTTACGGTAAGGTGTCCACATACTTCAGAGAATACAGTGTCAGGATCAATGCAGATCAGGACTGATCCAGTACGGCACCCGTGTGCTGTGCTCAGGCTTCAGACCAGAGACTATTTTAGATTCATATACTGTGTGTGAGCTCAGCAATGAAGAATCCCTACAGACCGGCGAGCACCCGATGGAGACTCGGAGCCAGACAGTTGCTGCCCCCGGAGCCGGGTACTAAAGTGTCAGGAAAAAATGCAGCCTTTAAAACAATGAGAGCAGCTTTGGCGTCTCTGTGAGAGACAGGTGGCGGGCACTACGGTCACGAGAGGGCATGGATATTGTTTTTGGTTCTTTTCACACTCTGGTATCTAGAACTGTACAATGAACCTATAAACACCCCCAATAACCAATGAGCTACATGCTTTAAGGACAATATTCGGCATTGAACCTAGTCTCATAAGGCCAGACTATCTCTAGTAAGACTAAACATTTGAGCAAAAGTATATGGACATGTAACCACGAGCTTGTTGTATATGCCTTTCCAAAAGCATGGGCATGAATATAGTGTTGGCCTATAGAAAATCACTGGGACGCCGCTCAGGTGGCGCAGCGGTAAAAACACACGCTGGAACCAGAGCTGGGAACTTGAATACATCGTATCAAATCTCAGCTCTGCCTGCCGGCTAGGCTGAGCGGCCACATGAACAACGATTGGCCTGTTGTTCATATAGGGGTGGAATTAAGCCGGATGTGGTCTCTCTCCCATGACTGGTGCAATTACGACCTCTGCTGGCTGATTGATGGCGCCTGCACAGAGACGAAAAAAGAGTGCTGTCAGGGTGTGTCTCTCCGTACACAACGCTGAGCTGCACTGCACTCGTCAAAGTGTAGGTGACAAGATGCACACGGCTGCTGCCCACGTGTCGGAGGGGGCGTGGGTTCGCTTCGTTCTCCTCAATCAGAGTGGGGATCAGTATTGGTGGAAAGGAAGCATGATGCAATCGGGCAGTTAGAGGCGCTAAAAGGGAGAAAAGGGGAGCATCTTTTTTTTGCATAAACAATATATATATATATTTAAAAGAAAACCACTGGGACGATTTGAATGCTGACTGTGAGCAAGGCCTTCTTGTTTAACTGGGTGCCTGAATTCACAAGTGCCCTTTTGACTTCAAAGGATCAAATTCAGGTTTAGGATAAAATTCTGGATAAACCCACAGGTGCCACCATATGAATGCCCATGGTGTTAGAATATGATGTCCAACAAGCTCATCGTATGGTGTGCAGATACTTTTGACCATATAGCGTACATCTGGGCAAAGTCTTTATGAAAGTCGGATTCTAACAGTGCTGAGCTCACAAACGTCCTATACGTCGTCACACATGAAGAGTTTAATCTGCAAAACAAACAAAACATCATTTCCGTCCTTTTCAGAAACGGGCGTGTCACTTTCCGTTCCCTCTGATTTAGTTTCATGCACTGGTGTGTATTTTCTGCTTCCCTTGTTGTGTGTGAGAGCATGGCGTTTATCTCTCATGCTAATCTCGCTGATAATATGATAAAATAATGACTGAAAGGGTCAGTTTATTTAGCGTACGTTTTCTCCGACCGTACGAGCTCAGTTGGGATTTTAGCTTCTGAACAATGAAAATATAAATATCGTACATTTATTCAAAAGTATCTGAACAGTTATGAGCTACAAATTATTTCACCTACACTGTCTTTTTTGTAGCCATAACAGAGCTTAAGACAGGCGGAAACTGTTTCCACAGAGCACAAGTGATTTCCTGGCTGCGTCCTGAATCTCATTCTGTGTGCTAAATAGTGTGTACCAATACAATGAGTAGAGCGCTAATTAGAAATACTATTTAGTACGAGGGCGGCACGAGGCTCAAGAAGGTCCGGGGTTCGATCCCTAGGCGGGGTGGTCCGGGTTTGCATGTTCTGCGTGGGTTTCCTCCGGGAGCTCCGGTTTCCTCCCACAGTCCAAAAACATGCAGTCAGGTTAATTGGAGACACTGAATTGCCCTATAGGTGAATGTGTGTGTGTGTCTTTTTTTTTTTTTTTCTTTTTCTCCCACTTTAGCGCATCCAAATATTACCAGTCAATCATCCTCTCACTAATGCTGGTCCCTGCTCCTGATTGGGGAGGACGAGGCTGCTCCACGCCCCCTCCGACACGTGCACAGCAATCGAACATCTCATCACCTACACTTGACGAGTGCAGTGCAGTACAGCGCTGTGTACGGAGAGCCACACCCTCTACCGCACTCCTTTCCCATCTCCGTGCAGGCGCCACCAACCAGCCGGCAGAGGTCGTAATCGCACTAGTCTGAGAGAGAGTCCCCATCCGGCTTAATCCCGCCCCTATCTGAACAACAGGCCAATCGTTGTTCATGTCGGGATTCGATACGATGTATTTGAGATCCCAGCTCTGGTGAACAGCGTGTGTTTTTACCACTGCGCCACCTGAGCGGTGTGGGCAGCCATTTTTGAGTATGCAAACGATGCACACTTGCGGTCCGCTAATGTATCCCATAATTCAACTGAAGCTGATAGATGGTGGAAAGCAGAGAGTCGGCTGTTTACAAGTGTAAGTAAGACTACAATTAATAATGTTATGATTAAGTCATCCCCAAACTGTTCCCACAAAGTTGGGAGCATAAACTTGTCCAAAATCTCTTGGTATGCTGAAGCATTATGAGTTCCTTTCACTGGAACTGAGGGGCCGAGCCCAACTCCTGAAAAACAACCCCACATCATAATCCCCCCTCCACCAAACTTTACACTCGGCACAATGCAGTCAGAGGAGTACCGTTCTCCTGGCAACCGCCAAAGCCAGACTCGTCCATCGCATCGGATGGCCAGACGGAGAAGCGTGATTCGTCACTCCAGAGAGCACGTCTCCACTGATCTAGAGTCCAGGGACGGCGTGCTTTACACCACCGCATCCGACGCTTTGCAATCATTTAACAAAACAGTAAATAATAAATAGTTCATTTTACATTTTTATTGTATTGGCCGCTCAGGTGGCGCAGCGGTAAAACACGCTAGCACATCAGAGCTGACATTTCGAACTCGTCGGTTTGAATCTCAGCTCTGCCATCCGGCTGGACTGGGCGCCTACATGAACATTGATTGACTTGTTGTTGTTGTTGGCTTGTTCACAGCATTCTCCTGACCACTCTCTCCAACCTTGGAGTAACAGGTTCAGCATGGCAATAGATGGCCTCCTACCTAGAAGGGCGCTCCTACCAAGTGTCATGGAGGGGATCCATATCTCCCCCATGCACTCTCTCAACCGGTGTTCCTCAGGGCTCTGTACTCGGCCCACTTCTTTTCTCTATCTACACCCGCTCTCTGGGCAAGGTCATAGCCTCCCATGGCTTCTCCTACCACTCCTATGCAGATGACACTCAGCTCGTTCTGTCATTTCCTCCTTCAGACACGCAAGTCTCAGCTCGCATCTCAGCATGTCTGCGAGATATCTCACAATGGATGTCAGCTCATCATCTAAAACTTAATCCCAGCAAGACAGAGATGTTGCTCATTCCTGGAGATCAGTCTCCAACCCAGGACCTAGTCATTTCTCTGGATGACTCCCAGATCAGACCATCTGATAAGGTAAGAAGTATTGGTGTTGTTCTTGATAACCAGCTGACCTTCTCTCCTTATATAGCCAACATGACAAGAGCGTGTCGGTTCCTCCTGTACAACATCAGGAAGATTCGACCATTTCTCTCCAGGGAAGCTACTCAGATTCTGGAGCAATCACTTGTAATCTCACGGTTGGACTACTGCAACTCCCTTCTGGCTGGAGCTCCCATGTCCACGATTAAACCCTTACAGCTCATTCAAAATGCAGCTGCCCGTCTGGTTTTTAACCAACCCAAACACTGCCACATCACCCCACTGCTGCCACATTATCACCCCACTGCTGCCACATCACCCCACTGCTGTGTTCTCTTCACTGGCTTCCTGTAGCTGCACGCATTCAGTTTAAAACACTGATGCTCGCCTACAAAGCCAAAAATGGACCAGCCCCAAGCTACCTTCGGGGTCTAATCAAACCCCGCTCTGTACCACGCAACCTCCGAGCCTCTAGTCTCGCTCGACTTGAGCCTCCATCCAGGACTAAAGGAAGACAAGCATCAAGGCTCTTCTCTGTTCTAGCGCCCAAATGGTGGAACGAACTTCCTCTGTCTGTCCGAACATCTCTTGCTGTCTTTAAAAAACGATTAAAAACCTTCATCACCTTTTTACTAAACACTTAGGCTGACTTGTACTTATTTACTAACACTTTATTCCAATCTTTTCCATTTAAAAAAAAAAAAAAAAAAAAAAAGGCCATTTTGGTTCTAACAGGTTTTAGCAGATTTGTGTTCTTCGACTGTTGTTTACCTAAACTTGAGAAATGAAATGTTCACTATAGAAGCACTTCTGTAAGTCGCTCTGGATAAGAGCGTCTGCTAAATGCTGAAAATGTAAATGTAAATGTTGTTCACACAGTTTTGGATAGGGGCCTTATAACTGAAGCAATTACAAACTCTGCTGGCTGATTGATGGCACCTGCACAGAGTCAAGGAATAAAGCGTTACTCAGGGTGTGGCTCTCCGTACACAAAGCTGATCCGCATATGAACTCGTCTCATGCAGGTGAAAAGCTGCACATGTGTCAGTCTTGGCTCTCCTCAATCAGAAGTGGAGATCAGCATCAGGAGAGAGGAAGCGGAATGCAATCGGGTAATTGAATACAACCAGATTGGGATGAAAATTGTGAAAAATGCAAAAACAATTATAAATAAATAAATTTTAATTGTATTTGCATCCCAAATTGAGTAAATACAACCCCCTCTTTGCACTTGAAAATCTGCTACCTGCTCAACACCCTTATGCCTAGTTCACACTACACGATTTTTGCCCTGATTTTCGCTCGGCGACTGGTCGGCGCTAGATTTGCCGGCTCGGGAGCAACTCGGCATTCGCTCGGTGATCGAAACTCGGCTCTCAATCACTAGCGACCGAAGCGGGATTTCTAGCATGTTGGATATCTGGATCTGAGTTGTCCGACTGGCAATGAGTGCTATGTCGAACAGCCAATGAGAACGCAAGATACGGGGTGAGGGGAAACGCAGGAGAGGAGTGTAAAGCGTGGAATAAGGGCGTAATATAGTTTACATCAGAATACATCAGCACACACACACACGTTTTACAGTATTTCTGACCTTATCGTTCTCTACAAAACACCAACGCTGCATTGCAAACAATATTTATTAACCTCCAACTCACTACAGAACAATCCATACTGTTCGTGTTGCCAAATCCACTCAGATTCATTTATTTTTCCTCTTTGATTTTACGCTGCACATCAGCGCACAAACTTTGATCGTTCGCTACTTGTTGACGTGCATTTTTGGACGTGGTATCATTAAACCCCTCGTCACTTCTCGCGTTTGTTTTCGTGATAAAACATATTTTGGGAGACCAGAGAAGCTCGCCTGCGATTCCGGTTGGTGATAGATGGTGTAGTGTGAAACCCCCCTATCACCGATCAGTCGTGTAGTGTGAAAGCCACACCGACTTGAAAGACTCCCGATTATAAGAGATCCAGTCGTGTAGTGTGAACTGTACAGCGACCTGACGACTTAGAAAGTCGTGTAGTGTGAACTTGGCATCACTGGTTAAGAAGACTTCTGACTAGCATATGCATACGCCCACCTCAGACGCGACTCTCTTGACCAACATCAGTGCCCAGCCATACAAATGCTGCCATCTTTCGACTGAACGAGCACAAATTCCCACAGACATACTTCAAATTCTTGTGAGAAGACTTCTTAGTAGAACGGCTGTTGTTCTAACTATAAAGATCACATAGAGGTCACTCTGTTATAACACCATTTGTTTTTGACTTAAGATGTCCAACAAGCTCATGGTCATGTGTCCAAATACTTTTGGCTATATAGTCTGTCTGTCTGTCTGTCAAATACGCAATAACAGGTACTTATTACAGCTTTGATTGCAATTCAGGGATTAGTTTTACCAATTCTTTATGTGTGGAATTATATCTGAATCCCTTTATCTCTATAAATATGCACAAAGACACACACACTATTAATACCACACACACACACACACACACACACACACACACACACACAAAGCTATTTTTGTAAGAACAAAGTCCAGCTCCCCTTCTAAGCCCCTGTATTTTGCATCTTTCAACAGGTGGATACGTATATTTGTAATGTGTGTGTGTGTGTGTGTGTGTGTGTGTGTGTGTGTGTCTACTCACACATGCAAGTGTAACTGAGAACAGAGCAGTGTGAACAAAAAGTAAAAGTGAAAGAGAAAGTGAGAGAGAAAGTAACTCCTACCATAGTCGTGCACTGAGATCCACAATTATGAGAACCAGATGTCTGAGAATGATCACATGCAACGCAAACGTGCAAAAATCAGGGACATAAAAAGCCTAAAAATGAGCAAAACTCTCTACAGTAATAAAGTAACTGAATTTTGTGGGATAAACAGGGACCTGGCAACCTCTCCCAACATCATAACTGCAGACGATACACCGATCAGCCATAACATTAAAACCACCTCCTTGTTTCTACACTCACTGTCCATTTTATCAGCTCCACTTACCATATAGAAGCACTTTGTATTTCTACAATTACTGACTGTAGTCCATCTGTTTCTCTGCATGCTTTGTTAGCCTGCTTTCATGCTGTTCTTCAATGGTCAGGACCCCCACAGGACCACCACAGAGCAGATATTAGGGTGGTGGATAATTCTCAGCACTGCAGTGACACTGACATGGTGCTGGTGTGTTAGTGTGTGTTGTGCTGGTATGAGTGGATCAGACACAGCAGTGCTGCTGGAGTTTTTAAACACCTCACTGTCACTGCTGCACTGAGAAAAATCCACCAACCAAAAACATCCAGCCAACAGCGCCCCGTGGGCAGCGTCCTGTGACCACTGATGAAGGTCTAAAAGATGACCGACTCAAACAGCAGCAATAGATGAGCGATCGTCTCTGACTTCACATCTACAAGGTGGACCAACTAGGTAGAGTGGACAGTGAGTGGACACGGTATTTAAACAACACACACTAACACACCACCACCATGTCAGTGTCACTGCAGTGCTCAGAATGATCCACCACCTAAATAATACCTGCTCTGTGGTGGTCCTGTGGGGGTCCTGACCATTAAAGAACAGGGTGAAAGCAGGCTACAAAGGTATGTAGAGAAACAGATGGACTACAGTCAGTAATTGTAGAACTACAAAGTGCTTCTATATGGTAAGTGGAGCTGATAAAATGGACAGTGAGTGTATGTTATGGCTGATCAGTGTATGACAAATAAAGGTGTTCTATTCAGATGTCATCCGGATGACCGTCTGGGCAGATTCACGTACCACCAGTTTGAGAACCACTGTCCTAAAAGATGACCCATTATGCATTACCAATCTCTATTTTTAATATTTGCAATGAGGCGTCACGGTGGCACCGGTCACAGGTTCCCACAATTCCCTTCGGCTCAGAGAAACCGTAATGACTTACTCAGAAACGGCTTAGAATAACACCGAATAAACAGCAGACTATAAATACGCCTGTTGGGGTCTGTCCCGACCCTCAACCACAGACAAAACAGGTCGGTTCCCACTAACGCCTGCATGAGCGACCTCATTTACCCTGAACTTTAAAGTGCACATGGTGTTTTTTGCTTTTGGTTACAGACATCAGTTTGTACAGACATTTTATAGGTGTTATCATGAGCAGAACGTTTCTGAAGCTCGTCCAGCAGCGATGATTCTGTAACGTGACAAACTCAGCAGGCGATTTTTTTTTTTAATGCTCGCCAACGTGCTTACCTGCAGTTACATGTAGAAATCTGGGTGTGTGGTAAAAGAGGACGAGTGCCAAGTGTAAAGGATGCTTAAACCTGGAACAATCATTCACACACTTTATTGCACGCATATACTAAGGTGAACTTTGCACGTGAAGCATGACCAAATCAGATCACGTCAAATATGAAGCGATAAATAAATGAGAGGAACAAAGATAAGCTTCATTCATGAACTCTTTAACAAGTTATTTTTCTTCCCCAAGACAAATTACACCCTTTTTTTTATTATAACAGACGCCACGGGCGGTTAAAAAGATTTCAAGCAGCAATTACAGTGAAGGGAAAACTACTTCCTGAGGTTTTAAAGAATATAATAAACAACATTTCAATCAGAAACACTTCAGAGCCACTACAAACATCCGTGGCACCACAAATCATCCCTGAAACAGGTGATTCATGCAACACTGTACAGCCTGATCTCAGATTAATGATAGAAATATAAAAGTTTGCATGCTCTCCTGGATCATTCTCAGCACTGCAGTGACACTGACATGGTGGTGGTGTGTTAGTGTGTGTTGTGCTGGTATGAGTGGATAAGACACAGCAGTGCTGCTGGAGTTTTTAAACACCTCACTGTCACTGCTGGACTGAGAATAGTCCACTAACCAAAAACATCCAGCCAACAGCGCCACGTGGGCAGCGTCCTGTGACCACTGATGAAGGTCTAGAAGATGACCGACTCAAACAGCAGCAATAGATGAGCGACCGTCTCTGACTTTACATCTACAAGGTGGACCGACTAGGTAGGAGTGTCTAATAGAGTGGACAGTGAGTGGACACGGTATTTAAAATACGACAGTGCTGCTGTGTCTGATCCACTCATACCAGCACAACACACACTAACACACCACCACCATGATGGTCAGTGTCACTGCAGTGCTGAGAATGATCCACCACCTAAATAATACCTGCTCTGTAGTGGTCCTGTGGGGGTCCTGACCATTGAAGAACAGGGTGAAAGCAGGTTAACAAAGCATGCAGAGAAACAGATGGACTACAGTCAGTAATTGTAGAACTACAAAGTGCTTCTATATGGTAAGTGGAGCTGATTAAATGGACAGTAAGTGTAGAAACAAGGAGGTGGTTTTAATATCGTGGCTGATCGATGTACTTAATAAAAGCATAAAACATTTTTAATTAGATGCTTTTCATGTTGTACCACTGCTTTGTTCTGGTCAGGGTCACAGTGGAACCACTGGGGATTTGAACCCTGATCTCCATATTAATCTGCCTTGTGTGGGTGAAAAGAAGCTGCCTGTGTCAGGGGCGTGTGCGATAACTGGATACGACTAGATTGGGAGAAAAGTGGGGGCAAAATGTATAAGTAAAGAGAAAAATAACATAAAAGTAAACTATTAAAAACATTAATTCATTCATTAAAAAAAAGAAACAATTTATAAAATAAACGGGTCTGTTTTTCAGAAAGCAGATTGATCATTTATCATTTCATTTCTCATTTAATTAAGGACAGAAAAAGAATCTGAAGTATTAAAAGAGCAAAACCAGATTAATTAAAGCTGACAGAAAAACAGCACTTCCTCATGGTGAACTTACCTGACCCAAATCCAGCATGACGTTCACCTCATTGTACCGCAGGCCTCTGGAGAGCGGCGGGCTCTGCCACCAGCGCTCTGTGCCGTCGACGGCGTTGCTCACTGGGTGAGATTTGTCAGGGATATTGGCGTTGCACTGGTCACAGTACTGACCCTGAAAGAAGCACAGACTAGATGTGAGGTCCAGTTCCTTAAAGTCAAGATTACAAACATTTATATAATCTGGATTAATATAATACGCTATTAGACGGCAGTTTAATAAGCTAACACACCACGGCTGAAACATAAGTTCAATTCTCAGTGGTGCCAATGGCCTGGTAGGCAGTGTCTGGGGGAGGGAAGGCAGGACGCTGCTCCAACAGCCAATCCTAACGTTTGGTTACAGAGTGGCGGAGGAATACAGGGAGCATAGAGAGATCATCCGAGTGTGTTAGGAACATTTATATTGAGTGACATCTGTGTGATCTTTTCAGCTAGAATAACAGTCACTCTCTGGGAAGTTTTCTCACAAGACTTTGAATTATGTCTGTGGGAATTTGTGCCTCAGTTGTTGCTCCAGTTCATTCCAAAGCTGTTCAGTGGGGTTGAGGTCAGGGCTCTGTGCAGAAAACTGGAATTTCTTTACACTTAACTTTACTATATGACTTTATAGCGCGTCCCATTCCCATTTTTGAAACAGGATGTCCAACATGCTTATGGTCAGTTGTCCAAATACTTTTGGTCAGATAGTGTAGAAGTACAACAGTTATGTAAAATGTTTCAGATCATCACATTACTTTTAATATTAGACAAAGACCCAAATCAAAAATCCCAGACTCTTACATCTGGTGTAAAGCTAACACCACATTCCACTATAATAACATCATACCAACTGTGAAACATGATGGTGGTAGTGTGATCTGTTCTGGGGCTGCTTTGCTTTGAATCCTTCTGAGATATAGGGAGACCTTAAATGTGCAGTTTATGCTGGAAAACTTCAATTATAGCTAAATTAAAGTCCCAGAAGTGCAGCTTTAATCTACATAGCTGCATCCAAAACTATACACCAGGCCTCCAGGCTACATACTGCAGCTTTAATGCAGACAGGTGCTTCCAGTACCTAAAACCCAAAAATGACATACTGCTGCTTTAATTCATACTAGTGCCTTCCACCAGAGGTTTTTAAATATATACACCAATCAGCCATTTAAAACCACCTCCTTGTTTCTACACTCACTGTCCATTTTATCAGCTCCACTTACCATATAGAAGCATTTTGTAGTTCTACAATTACTGACTGTAGTCCCTCTGTTTCTCTACATGCTTTGTCACGCCCTTTCATGCTGTTCTTCAATGGTCAGGACCCGGTCAGGACCCCCACAGGACCACCACAGAGCAGGTATTATTTAGGTGGTGGATCATTCTCAGCACTGCAGTGACACTGACATGGTGGTGGTGTGTTAGTGTGTGTTGTGCTGGTATGAGTGGATCAGACACAGCAGCGCTGCTGGAGTTTTTAAACACCTCACTGTCCCTGCTGTGCTGAGAATAGTCCACCAACCAAAAATATATCCAGCCAACAGCACCCCGAGGGCAGCGTC
Organism: Trichomycterus rosablanca; assembly: GCF_030014385.1. Classification (NCBI taxonomy): domain Eukaryota; kingdom Metazoa; phylum Chordata; class Actinopteri; order Siluriformes; family Trichomycteridae; genus Trichomycterus; species Trichomycterus rosablanca. Next base: position 48,206,449 of record NC_085991.1, read on the forward strand.
CTGTGACCACTGATCAAGGTCTAGAAGATGACCGACTCAAACCGCAGCAATAGATGAGCGATCGTCTCTGACTTTACATCTACAAGGTGGACCAACTAAGTAGGAGTGTCTAATAGAGTGGACAGTGAGTGGACACGGTGTTTAAAACTCCAGCAGCGCTGCTGTGTCTGATCCACTCATTCCAGCACAACACACACTAACACCACCACCATGTCAGTGTCACTGCAGTGCTGAGAATGATCCACCACCTAAATAATACCTGCTCTGTGGTGGTCCTGTGGGGGTCCTGACCATTGAAGAACAGGGTGAAAGCAGGTTAACAAAGCATGCAGAGAAACAGATGGAATACAGTCAGTAATTGTAGAACTACAATGTGCTTCTATATGGTAAGTGGAGCTGATAAAATGGACAGTGAATGTAGAGAAAGAAGGAGGTGGTTTTAATGTTATGGCTGATGATATTTTAACTGAACAGGCACAAATTCCCACAGACATACTCCTTGTCTTTGAGAAGCTTTAGAAGAGTGGCTGGATGAGGTCACTCGGGATGTCCAACACGCTCATGATCAGGTGTACAAATACTTTTGCTCATACAGTGTACTGGTTTACCTGTATGGTTTGGCTGGTGAAGCCCAGCGTGGGTCCTCCGACCAGTTTGCAGTACAGGTCAGACCTGGGTGCTCCGGACTCGTCCTGTCCGCAGGTGGCTGTGGCGCTGACCGCAGCCCCTTCAGCCAGGTTAAAGTACGGAGGGGTGAGACTGAACCCTCCCGGATCCTCGCTCAGCACCTCCGGCACGTCCAGCACACAGAACCGTACCCACGCGTGTAGAAAGATCCACGCTGCTCCTCTGCTGCTCCACGCCATGTTCGCTGTGTGTCCGACCCCGCCCCGACTGGCTCATATCCGACACATTACTGCTCCGATCTCAGATCCCGACCTGCGACCCGATCGCTGCTGTGTTTAACACTCCAGGTCGGGCGAGTGCGCGTTCACGAAGCGCGCCTCCTGTGCACGGTGGGAGTGGTGCACTGCTTCGGGCTGTACCTGATACTGTACTGGTTAAAGTTTCCTCCTGAACTGGACACGTGTTTTTACAGCAGTTTGGGGATTCACACGGATTTCTGCACTTGTTCTTTTTCTGTGACTGAATGAGTGAAAACTCATTTACATTTACTGCATTATGAGGACGACTTACAGTAGTGTAACAGTATACAGTCTGAGCAATTGAGTGTTAAGGGCCTTGCTCAAGGGCCCAACAGCAGCTACCTGGCAGTGGTGGGGTTTGAACCACCAACCTTTTTTGATTACTAGTCCAGTACCACAATAAACACAGCTAAGCTACTGCTGTCATGAGTCGCTGTACAGTTCACACTACACGACTGGATCTCTTGTAATCGGGAGTCTTTCAAGTCGGTGTGGCTTTCACACTACACGACTGATCGGTGATAGGGGGATTACACACTACACCATCTATCACCAACTGGAATCACAGGCGAACTTCTCTGGTCTCCCAAACTACGTTTTGTCACGAAAACAAACGTGAGAAGTGACGAGGGGTTTAAAATCAAAGAGGAAAAATAAATGAATCTGAGTGGATTTGGCAACACGAACAGCATGGATCGTTCTGTAGTAAATTGGAGGTTAATAAATATTGTTTGCAATGCAGCATGGGTGTTATGTAGAGAACGATAAGGTCATAAATACTGTAAAACTTGTGTGTATATGTGCTGGTGTATTCTGATATAAACTATATTACGCCCCTGTCCCATCTTTTTACACTCCTCCCCTGTGTTTCCCCTCACCCCGTATCTTGCGTTCTCATTGGCTGTTCAACATAGCACTCATTACCAGTCGGCCGACTCATATCCAGATATTTAGCAAGCTAGATAATTGATTTCAGTTGGCGAGCGATCGGTGAGCCACTCGGATCGAGTTGTTGAGTAGTTCACACACAGTGATTGAGAACCGAGTTTCGATCGCTGAGCAAACGCCGAGTTGCCCCCGAGCCGGGAAATCTAGCACCGACCAGTCGGCGAGCAAAAATCAGGGCAAAAATTGTGTAGTGTGAACTAGGCATTAATCAGCTCAATATGATTTGTGTCAACAGTTTGGGGAAGGTCAGTTTCCTGTGCACAAAACAAGGTCTATAAAGACGTGGCTGGACCGACAAGATTGGTGAGGAGAAACTTAATTGGTCAGAATATGGCAGGGGTAGCTCAGCGGTTAAAGTTGCTTGCATTGTATAAGTCACAATTGTAAGTGGCTTTAGATAAAGGTGTCTGCTAAATGCTGAAAATGTAAATGTAATTTAAATGAACAACACTGACCTTAACTTCACTGACCACATCTGAGACGAGGCGCTTCCCTTTCTGGTGGTTGTCTTGCTTGTTGCCTCTGCAGTGCACCTCTGGTCACTTTCATTTACACCAAAGCTGGTGAAATTGATTCATCATTGTCTTGGTGTTGTACTGTGATGATCATTTTTTGAGCAGTATATTTGAAGCATGGTGGTGGCAGCATTATGTTTTGGGACTTCTTTTCTTTAACTGCAACTGGAGGGAATTATAAATAATTCGACAAAAGCAGAAGATAAAGAGGAAATCCAAATCCAAAATCCTCCACATCAACAAAAGAATGGCTTTACCAGAGATGATGGTGAACGTTTTAGAATGGCCCAGCCAGAGCCCAGAGCTGAATCCAATTAAAATCTGTGGGGTGGCCAAAAGAGAGACGTGCACAGCAGATGCCCTCGCAGATTTGGGGCACTTTTGCAAGGATGAGTGGGCATGGATTGCCAAATTATGATGTGCCACGCTGATAGACTTTGACCAAAAAGTCTGAATGCTGTCATCAAATCAAAAGGTGCTTCAACACAGTATTTAATTTATGGGTGTGAATATTTATGCAACCACATTTAACACCTTTAGTGCTGGGTTTGATTCCCAGGTGGAGCAGTCTGGGTCAAGGCCCATAAAAGACATGGTTAGAACAGTTTGGGGGCAGTGGTAACTCAGCGGTTAAGGTAGTAGATTAGTAAGGTTGAAGGTCCAAGCTCCATCTCTGCTAAGTTAGCATGGTTGGGCCCCTCAGCAAGGCCCTTAACCCTGAATTGCTTGCATTGTATCAGCTTCGGATAAATGGAAACTGACAATTTTGTATCTCCGATTCACCTCACCAGCTCCCAGAGGAAACCCACACAGACATGATGAGAACATGCAAACTCCAAACGGAAAGGACCCGAATCGCTCCACCTGGGAATCGAACCCAGGACCTTCTTGCTGTGAGGCGACAGTGCTACCCACTGAGCCACCGTGCTGCCCTTACTGGAGTAGTAAGGTTGAAGGTTGAGAAGAAGGTTGCCAGTTCAAGCTCTATTAAGGTACTAGATTAGTAAGGTTGAAGGTTCAAGCTCCACCTCTGCCAGGTTAGCATGGTTGGGCCCCTCAGCAAGGCCCTTAACCCTTAATTGCTTGCATTATCAGCTTCAATTGTAAGTCACTTCAGATTAAAGCTTCTGATAAATACTGTAAATGGCACGTCTTGCACGTCTTTGTACTGTGGGAGGAAACCAGAGCACCCAGAGGAAACCCACACAGACATAAGGAGAACATGCAAACTTCACACAGAGAAAAGACCCGAATCGCTCCACCTGGGAATCGAACCCAGGACCTTCTTGCTGTGAGGCGACAGTGCTACCCACTGAGCCACCGTGCCATTCTTACCGGAATAGTATAGTTGAAGTGGAGAAGAAGGTTGCCAGTTCAAGCTCAATTGTAAGTCACTTTGGATTAAAGCTTCTGATAAATGCTGTAAATGTAACTTTGTTGAGCACTTCGGGAATAATTGGAACGTTGATTGTGAGTCAGGCGTTCTAATCCAGCATCACAGTGTGATCTCACAAAAGCTCTTTACAGTGAATAAGCACCTTTCAACAGAGACACTCCAAAATCTAATAGAAAATCATTATAAAAAGAAAAAAGGGGGGAGATTTAGGGCTCGGCAACCCCATATAAAAAAAAACTGTGTTTTGAAAGGTGGAGGTACATTTCCAGTTCAGTATTTCCAATTGTGAGAGTGAACGGCGACGACACACCTTCCTTATCCATCCATGGTCAAACACAGAGGTCAGATACAATAGCAGTTTAGTCTATAAACATGGTGCTAATGCGAGTGACGAGTTCCTGTTACGTGAGTGTGGCAGGAGGAATGTGGTTCAGTCCTGTAAACTCATTACACTGACACTATAAATGCCACACTTCCACTGAGACTATAAATCTCTTCCATTTACAGTCCAAGTCTAAAGTTTACATACGCTCGTAAGAAACATGAACAATGGAGGCCAAAAGTTTCCATTTCTCATATTTCACTAATTAAATACAATACACACAGATCAGCCATAACATTAAAACAGCCTCCTTGTTTCTACACTCACTGTCCATTTCATCAGCTCCACTTACCAAATACAAGCACTTTGTAGTTCTACAATTACTGACTGTAGTCCATCTGTTTCTCTACATACTTTTTTAACCTGCTTTCACCCTGTTCTTAAATGGTCAGGACCCCCACAGGACCACCACAGAGCAGGTATTATTTAGGTGGTGGGTCATTCTCAGCACTGCAGTGACACTGACATGGTGGTGGTGTGTTAGTGTGTGTTGTGCTGGTATGAGTGGATCAGACACAGCAGCGCTGCTGGAGTTTTTAAATACCATGTCCACTCACTGTCCACTCTATTAGACACTCCTACCTAGTTGGTCCACCTTGTAGATGTAAAGTCAGAGACGATCGCTCATCTATTGCTGCTGTTTGAGTCGGTCATCTTTGAGATCTTCATCAGTGGTTACAGGACGCTGCCCACGGGGCGCCATTAGATGGATGTTTTTGGTTGGTGGACTATTCTCAGTCCAGCAGTGACAGTGAGGTGTTTAAAAACTCCAGCAGCGCTGCTGTGTCTGATCCACTCATACCAGCACAACACACAGTAACACACCACCACCGTGTCAGTGTCGCTGCAGTGCTGAGAATGATCCACCACCTAAATAATACCTGCTCTGTGGTGGTCCTGTGGGGGTCCTGACCATTGAAGAACAGCATGAAAGGGGGCTAACAAAGCATGTAGAGAAACAGATGGACTACAGTCAGTAATTGTAGAACTACAGAGTGTTACTATATGGTAAGTGGAGCTGATAAAATGGACAGTGAGTGTAGAAACAAGGAGGTGGTTTTAATGTTATGGCTGATCAGTGTAAATCCCGCAGTTACACTGAGACTATAAATCTTTAAAATGTTAAAATGTTTCCATTTTTTTTTTTATTATTTCACTAATTAAATACAATGCTTTTTGCATTACAAATAATTAATTACATTTCATTTTAATATTTTACTATCACTTTATCCTGGTCAGGGTTGTGTTGGGTCACTTGCCCGCAATACATTACAAATCAGTGGGTAGCACTGATGCCTCACAGCAAGAAGGTCCTGGTTTTGGTCCCCAGGTGGAACGGTCCGGGTCCTTTCTGTGTGGAGTTTGCATGTTCTCCTCGTGTTTGTGTGGGTTTCCTCCAGGAGCTGCGGTTTCCTCCCACAGTCCAAAGAGACACAGTGAGGTGAATTAGAGACACTAAATTGGTCCATGACTGTGTTTGATATGACCTTGTGAACTGATGAATCTTGTGTAATGAGTAACTACCTGTTCTGTCATGAATGTAACCAAAGTGTAAAACATGACGTTAAAATCCTAATGAATAAATACATTTGGTGCTTCTGAACAGCATGTAAGAACATTTCTGAAATTGATGGTGTCACTTCCTTTGTACTAAAGGTCGAATTTCGCTAAATCGAATCCCTTCCAGTGAACCATGTGATCAGACGAATCACCTCCTCAGAAACTGGATCAAGTTCATGCATTCATTCCATTCACTAGGTGAAAGGTAGGAAACACCTCAGTCTGGTCTCCAGTTTATCGCAGGGCCAATACACACACACACACACACACACACACACACACACACACACACACACACACTCAAACTCAAATGAAGCTTTATTGGCATGACAAATAAGGACATTCGTAATGCCAAAGTTCAGTTACAGAGAAAAGAAAAAATAACAATAAGAAAGAACAAATAAAATATAATCATAATAAAACAGTGCAAATAGTAACAATAAAAATGGTAACATTGACAGTAGTGAGGCAGTAATAAGATAAAAAAATTATTTGTGTGTGTGTGTGTGTGTGTGAGACATGGTCACCCATTGTCCCTCACCTGGTATCAAGTGTGTGTGTGTGTGTGTGAGAGAGACATGGTCACTCACTGTCCCTCACCTGGTATCAAGTGTGTGTGTAGAGTGCTGCTAGTGTGCAGCTCTCTCTCAGTAGGTGGGGCAGTTTGTCGGGGTCTGGGAGGGAGTTGAAGTCAGGGATGATGTTATTCAGTTTGGGGAAGAACACACACACACACACACACACACACATTTACACCTAAGGGCAGTTTATAAGCTCTGAATTAGCCTGGCTGCATGTCTTTGGATTGTGTGAGGACTCCCATGCAGACACAGGGAGAACATGCACACTCCACATAGAAAGGACTCAGACCACCGCACCTGGGAATCGAACCCGGGACCTTCTTGCTGAGAGGCGACAGAGCTACCCACCCAGCCATTGTATCGACCTTAGGTTGCCAGTTGCCAGTTCAAGCTCTGTCTCTGGTAAGTTAGCATGGTTGGGCCCCTCAGCAAGGCCCTTAACTTAATAGACTCAATTGCTTGCACTGTATCAGCTTCAACTGTAAGTCGCTTTGAATTAAAGCTTCTAATAAACGCAGTAAGTGTAACTTTGTTGAGCACTTTGGGAATAATTGGAACACTGACTGAATAAGCACCTCTCAACAGACACACTCAAAAATGTAATAGAAAATCATTGTAAAAAGAAAAGGGGGGTTTGGGGCTTGGCAACCCTGTATTAAAGCCTATTGTTTAGAAATGAGATGTCCAACAAGCTCATGGTCATGTATCTACCCACACTGTATGGCCAAAAGTATTTGGACACCTGACCATGTTATTAAAATAGAGTGACCTCTGTATGATCTTTTTAGCCTTCTGAGAAGGCTTCTCACTAGAATTTGAAGTATGTCAGTGGGAATTAGTGCCCATTTGGTCGAAAGTTGGCAGCATTTGTGTGGCTGGGGCACCGATGTTGGTAAAGGACTTCTTAGTTGATGTTCCGGTTCATTCCAAAGCTGTTCAGTGGGGCTGAGGTCAGGGCTCTGTGCAGGATGCTGAAGTTGGGCAGGAATGGGCCTTCCCTAAACTGTTGGTACAAAGTTAGAAGCATATAATGTCCTTTATATAACTGGTTTTTTTACACCTGTTATCGATTGTTATGTCTGAAACACATGAATTCAGGGGTGTCCTAATACTTTTGTCCATATACTAGTAGGTGGATTTGGTACTCCCAAATGTGTCTTGGAGGAATTTAGTGATTTAAATTGCAAATTGTTGCATTGTCTACTCCAAGGTATATTCATGAACTGTTCCCAGTGCTTCTTTGAGGTCCCAGAACCACTGCGACCCTGACCAGGCTTCGTTTTGAACCGGACTGACCAAAAAGCGGAACGTTTTTAAACTAGACTTTGGTGACATCTGCTGGACATGAGCTGCACATGAAGGCTTTAAAAATCGAGGTCTGGTCCTAAATTCATCACAGGCTCGGGTAAAAAGCTCTAAAAATAAATGTATATAAATATTTCTCATCAGCAAAGGGAGTTGGTACCAAAAATGACCCCCCTGAGATTAGATCATGTGACCTGATTCTGATCATCCGAGCACCTTCTACTGTAATGAGAACATTACATTTCAGTGACGATCGGAGTTATTCGTCAGTAGTTATATTTGTTCATTCACTTTCTGTTTTAACATTGCTTTATCCTGGTCAGGGTCGTGGTGGGTCTGATTCATTGGTTGAAAGGCAGGAAACACCCCAGACAGGTCACCAGTCGATTACATTTACATGTACATTGTCGGCATTTAGCAGATGCTCTTATCCAAAGCGACTTACAATACTGTGACAGTATATCGTCTAAGCAATTAAGGGTTAAGGGCCTTGCTCAAGGGCCCAACAGTGGCAACCTGGCAGTGGTGGGGCTTGAACCAGCAACCTTTGGATTACTAGTCCAGTACCTTAACCGCTAGGCGACAACTGTCCAGGCAGACAAGTTAGTAGTTCCAGTTAACCTGACTGCACGTCTTTGGACTTTGGACTGCAAGAACACAAAGGGAGAACATGCAAAATCCACATCTAAAGGACCCTGACCGCCCGGCAAGGAAATTGAACCCAGGACCTTCTTGCTGTGAGGCGACAGTACTGCTTCCCACTGAGACACCGTGCCGCCCTTTATTTATTTAGTGTTTTTTTTTACTGTCTTATCCTGGTCAGGGTCTTAGTGGGCCTTTCAAAATACATGTATATGATTTCAATCATGTGATGCTCCTTTCACTTGTACTTAAACTCACCTGTGGCAGTAAAGCAGTAACAGGTGCTGCAATATACAAACGACACCAGTGAAACCAGTTGAACTAAAGGAAAGAGACTTGATCTGTGTGTCTGTATATATACCACACTGGACACCACACATCATTAAGACGTTTACAGTCCAGGACGATGTACAGTAGCTGACCTTCCTGAATGTGGACAGAAGAATAAAATGATTAAGGATCACAACATGAATTATTATTGTGAATAAAGAACCTCAATCAACCTCCAAACAAACTGACCTGCAGGTACAGGGTACACCAGCGTCAGTGCCGACCTTTTATTTATTGTTTTTTTTAACTGTCTTATCCTGGTCAGGGTCTCAGTGGGCCGCTTGGTGTCTCTCTAAGGTGAGCGGGACACATGTACACACTTATTCAAATCAGGGTGCAATTTAGTTTAGCTAGTTCAAGTTCAGAGGTGAGAACTTGTGAAACCATGACTTATGGACATTCATGACTGAATACAGTTTGAGCAATTAAGGATTAAGAGCCTTGCTTAGGGGCCCAACAGTGGGGCTTGAACTGGCAACTTTCTGATCACTATTCCAGTACCTACACCTCTGAGCTACCACTGTCTGACCAGCTATGTCTGAAGAGGGATTCCCCACGATGTATCGGCGCCCTGTCCGGGGTGTAGACCCACCTGGACCCTGATCAGAACAACACGATGGTAAAGATAAAATGAGAATGAAAGAAAACCTTCTATATGGTTTTGGAAGGTAACAGGAAAGTACTTAAATAAAATGCAAGTTGAAATGAAGTGAACATACAAAACTCCTCACAGACACTGATAAGGAATTATGTGGTCACGGTAGGTTCGGCTTTCCCAGGATCATGCCCTGGACAGGACGCCTATCCATCGCGGTCATCGGTCACCCTCCCTTCCCATGACAAGGCCGATCATGTCTGTATATAGACGTCTGATTGGCTGATAGCACCGGCTGGTGATTTGAACCCAGGACCCCAGCAGCAGTGGAACAACACATAAATGTGACAGATTTTGATGGGATACAGAGTTACATGTTCGAATTTCAGCTATGCTGTCAGCCGGCCAGGTGCGTACACAGACATGTGATTGGCTGTTATTCTGTAAGGGGCGGGACAAAGGCTGAACAGGGTTTCCTCATAAATGCAGGCTGATCAATGGCGTCTAAACACAGACAGGGGATTATGAAGATCAGTGCGTGACTCTCCGTGCACGATACGGATCTCCATATGAACCTGGTTCGTGCAGGTGAAAAGAAGAGGTCAGTACTGCACACGTGTCGGAGGGGGCGTGTGATGGTTGCGACCCTCCTCTGTCAGGAGTGGAAGGTACCATCTGGTAATTAGATATGACTAAATTGGGAGGGAAAAGGAAAGAAGGATGTGTTCCAATAATTTGTTTACAAGTCAAGTTCAAGTCTTAAGACGGACAGGAACGACACGGCACTTATGGGTGTATGTAAACTTTTGACTTGAAGTTATTCTGGTGTCACATGACCTCTTAATTTAAGGCATCGAAATGAACAGGAGGTGGAATGTGCAGCGCGGTAAACCAGGAGTACGACCGGGAGGAATCCCTACAGATCTGACTCTCACTACAGGAGGCCGATCTCGCCGCGTTATCCGTCCACACGTCCTGCCTTTAAAACGAGGTGTGATTTTTTTTCCCCCGTCGAAACCTCCCTTCCCCACTCGCCATTACCACGACACGTTCCGACACCTTGAATGCACCGTATACGCGTCTCATTAAAGCGCCTCCCGTCCTGTGTTCCTATAGATCAGTGGAGCCACCGCTCAGACACTCGAACGCGGGAAGCAATTACCAACGCGGACCCGGAGCTATGAGTGCTTTCACAACGAGGATAAGAGTATAGGGGCACGTGGGTGGCAAGAAAGAGAGAAAATCAATTCGCTGCCAAAGCCTAGCCAAGCCGAGCGAAGGCTTTTTAGCACGCGGCTGGCTAATGTAAGAGAGATTCGTTTGGCTCCAAATGTGCCAAAAATGTCCCGCTTTTAATGCCCGAGTGCGCTTTAAAGCATGAACCAGTTATACACGTTTTTTTTATACCGTAGCCGTACACAGTGTGTGTTTTATACAGGAACTGGGTTTAGGCTTGAACCTGATGGAGGGTAGCCTGGAGCACCTCGCCTGTTGCCAGGTAACAAAGCGAAAAGAAAAAATACTAAAACCACTCTCATCAAAGTTGAAGTAAAAATCCATCAGAAATTACATAAACGTCCTTCAGACCGGCAGCGATCGAGGCTGTGAGAGGTTTGTGAGCCCGCTGACTCCTGTTAGAAGCGCTGCTTAGAAAGAAACGACGTCTAAAAACTTCCATCCAGCCACTTCATCACCAGCTAATCTGAATTTTGGAACTGACAGGAGATAAATAGACTAGGCCATCAGCCATAACATTAAAACCTCACTGTCCATTTTATCAGCTCCACTTACCATATAGAAGCACTTTGTAGTTCTACAATTGCTGACTGTAGTCCATCTGTTTCTCTGCATGCTTTAACCTGCTTTCACCCTGTTCTTCAATGGTCAGGACCCCCACAGGACCACCACAGAGCAGGTATTATTTAGGTGGTGGATCATTCTCAGCACTGCAGTGACACTGACATGGTGGTGGTGTGTTAGTGTGTGTTGTGATAGGATGCCACCTGTGCAACAAGTCCATTCGTGAAATTTCCTCACTACTAAATATTCCACAGTCGACTGTCAGTGCTATTATAACAAAGTGGAAGCGATTGGGAACGACAGCAACTCAGCCACGAAGTGATACCATGTAAAATGACAGAGCGGGGTCAGTGGATGCTGAGGAACATAGTGCGCAGAGGTCGCCAACTTTCTGCAGAGTCAATCGCTACAGACCTCCAAACTTCATGTGGCTTCAGATGAGCTCAGGAACCGTGAGTAGAGAGCTTCATGGAATGGGTTTCCATGGCCGAGCAGCTGCATCCAAGCCTTACATCACCAAGCGCAACGCAAAGTGTCGGATGCAGTGGTGTAAAGCACACCGCTACTGGACTCTAGAGCAGTGGAGACGTGTTCTCTGGAGTGACGAATCACGCTTCTCCGTCTGGCAATCCGATGGACGAGTCTGGGTTTGACGGTTGCCAGGAGAACGGTACCCGTCTGACTGCATTGTGCCGAGTGTAGAGTTTGGTGGAGGGGGGATTATGGTGTGGGGGTGTTTTTCAGGAGTTGGGCTCGGCCCCTTAGTTCCAGTGAAAGGAACTCTTAATGCTTCAGCGTACCAAGAGATTTTGGATAATTTCATGCTCCCGACTTTGTGGGAACAGTTTGGGGATGGCCCCTTCCTGTTCCAACATGACTGTGCACCAGTGTACAAAGCAAGGTCCATAAAGACGTGGATGAGTGAGTTGAGGTGTGGAAGAACTTGACTGGCCTGCACAGAGTCCTAACCTCAACCCGACAGAACATCTTTGGGATGAATTAGAGAGGAGACTGTGAGCCAGGCCTTCTTGTCCAACATCAGTGTTTGACCTCACAAATGCGCTTCTGGAAGAATGGTCAAAAATTCCCATAAACACACTCCTAAACCTTGTGGAGAGCCTTCCCAGAGGAGTTGAATGGTGGGCCGACATCATATTAAACCCTGTGGATTAAAAATGGGACGTCAGGGTAAGAAGAGCTATAAAAAGCTTAACTTTGAACTGTATTCTGTTTCCAAACTATGTTAACTCAACAGGTGACACCAACTGAGTTCCAGACCCAAGTCAAGGATAATTCAAGCAGTTAAACATTTATTTTTTATAGCTAAAGGACTGAACACTTTTGTTTCTATTTTATTTCTGCATTTTCTCCCATTTTTTTGCGTAGTCACTTTGTCCTCCACTGCTGGTGGATCCCTGATTGCAGTCGAGGTGGGTATATTGCTGCTCACGCCTCCTCCGACCCACGCACAGCCTTTAGTGAAACCCTCTATCTGCTAATCAGTGGGTCTAATTTACTGGGTGAACGGCAGAAAACACTCTGGAAGGGTTGCCAGTCCATCACAAGGTACACACCTACACACACACACACACTTCGGGGCAAATTATAATATCTCCAGTTCTTCTGACTGCACGTCATTGTAAATGTAAGAGGAAACCCACACAGACACTGGGAGAACATGCAAAATAAACACAGAACGGACTCAAACCAGGTCCTTCTGGATCTACCCACTGTGCCAACAATGCCACCCGGAAATGGCAAATACATCCATCCAGAATCAGACTCATTTTCATCATTTAGCAGAAGCTTTAATCCAAACCCACTTACATTTCTGACTGAATACAGTTTAAGCAAATGAGAGATTTGCTCAAGGGCCCAACACCAACCTGGCAGTAGTGTGGCTTGAACCTGCAACCTTCTGATTACTAGTCCAGTACCTTAACCACTGAGCTACCACTGTCCCCTAAAGGATTTATATAGGATTATAAGGGCGCTCAGGTGGTGCAGAGGTAAATCATGTCAACCCACGATTTCTGGGATCCAGGGTTCGAGTCCCCGTGGTGCTATCAGCCAGTCGGGCATCAACATACAGACATAATTAATTGTGTCTGGACCCTGTGATGGATCGGTGTCTGCCTTTATTTATCATATAAACATATGCATGTGTACAGTACAACTAAATCCTTTCTTTGCATATCCAAAGCTGGGGTCAGAGCGCAGGGTCAGCCATTGCACGGCAACCCTGGAGCTGAGAGGGTTAAGGGCCTTGCTCAAGGGCCCAACAGAGGCTGAGTGGCAGAGCCTGGATTTCAAACTTTCAACCCTTCAATTGATAGCCCAAAGCTTTACCTGTGCCATGTGATTCTGAAGAAACTGGACCAACCGCGACCCTGACCAGGATAAAGCGGTAGTAAAACATGAACATGAGTAAGTGTAGAGAAACTTTAACTGTATACTATATATTGGACTGTGGGAGGAAACCGGAGCTCCTGGAGGAAACCCACACAGACACTGGGAGAACATGCAAACTCCATACAGGACCCAAACCGCTCCACCTGGGAATCGAGGCGACAGTGCTACCCACCGAGCCGTGCCGCCCTTTTTAATTGTTGCTAACTGAAATAAACACTGATGATGAAATGAATTCAGTCGGATGTTCGACCACTTGTTGCTCTTTCGTAAGATCTCAGATGAGAGAAATAAATCTGGACGTGTTTATTCCTCCACTTTCGCTTCTCCGTCCAGGTCAGTCTGGCGGGAGCAGGACCGCGAGCCGCGCTCGGCGTGCCGGAGGAGAGTTCGCCCTCGGGATGGAGCAGCTTTTCTGTGGGAGAGCTCGCTGCACTGCACGGTACAGGACTCTCTTCTGCACAGATCCGAGTGGGCTTAGTTGCCATGGAAACAAGAGCGGAGATCGAAATGTTTTGTAGAGAAAAATGAACGAAAATGGTCTGAATTACATCGTTTTCTTTTAGTGCGGCGGGTTATGTAACGGCGTACGTGTGCGACACGCCGCGGACGCGCCCGGATGTGGAGTTTGGGGTGAGGCTCGAGATCGGATCTGAGACCGTCTACAGACCTCGATATCAGGAAAGTGTGTGAGATGCAAATAAAAACATAAAAACCCACTTAGCCACCGTATTTTATTTTTACCATCGTGTTGTCCTGATCAGGGTCACAATGGGCCTGGTTTGACCGGACACTGGTCACAAGGCGGGAATACGCCCCAAACAGGGTGCCAATCCGTCGTGGGTCATCCCCCATCAGACCTAACCAGTCGGACTGCTGAAATTCTACTGGCTAATCTAAATTGGCCTTTATACAAGCATGTCAAGCTGAAAACGTTGTAAGTTGTTTATATCTTAACCAGACGACGCAATCAAAGCATCTACAAAAAGCTTGAGGCTCACAGTTTTCCTCAACATGCTCTGTAAGGATTTTGGGTGTTTTCCCTCTACAGTGCATGTATTATCAAAAGATTTAGGCAAGCCAGAAGCATTTTTATATGGAAAGTGTGAGCGAGTGAATCTCTGTGATCTTTAAATTTGTCCTGCTTCTACACCGACAAACCCAGCCCTTCGTTTGCTCATCAGGAGGTTTTTGGTCTGTCGCTCCTTGATTTTGTAAAGTTGCTTTGGGACAATGTCTATTGTGAAAACCGCTATACAAATAAATTTATAGCTGGTTCAGGTGCGCCCTCTGTTCTCCGGTCGAGGCGCCTGCACAAGGGGTGGCTGAACTTGGTGGCTGTTTGGTACTACGCTCTGTGAGACCTCGCCCGTGGCAGGTGAAAAGAAGCAATTAGATGAACGTGTGACGGAGGGATGGGGTGGCGGCAGCGAGGAGACACGAGCTCCAGTTGGCTATGACAAGATTAGGATGATTTACACATTGCTGCATTTACAAATGCAAGTTAAGCAAAGCGTCAACTATGTCCAGAAACAACATCAAATAAGGGGCTGCTGTACTTTTACCCATAATTTTGGTAAATGTTGATCGATTATTAAAGTTCTTTCACTGTTGCAGCACCAGATCATGATGAATAATTCAGAATGGTGATTGGCTAGTCCAGTTTCCCTAGAAATTTGACATGTTGACCTATGAGGTTTGTCTTCTTGGCCGAGCACCAGTTTTTGACCTTGCACTATGCTGTCATGGGCCGCTTTGCAGAAAGCAAGAAAAATCCAGAGTGAAGGATCAAACCCAGGTTCTATGAACCGATGTTCTTGTGTGGAACTCACACAGCCAGCTATGCCACATCGCTGCAAGCTGTGACTGTGGGTGCAATGTAGGGATACGTTCTGGACGTACTACTGTATTGCAGGGGCTTCACACTCTCACTTCTCTACACAGGCAGGTGCATTTTATAGTGATCAATTCACATAACGGCATGAGAACATAGTACAAAGACTGATCACAGTCCCCTTTACATGCTGCACCAGGACACTTGGGTGGTGCAGATGCCCTTTACACTAACCCACCACTGCTGAGATGCAAGTTTAAATCTCAGCAGTGCTATCAGCCTGACGGGCATATGCACAGACATGATTGGCGCCCTGGATTGGATTGTCCATATAGTCCATATTTGTCCATATTTGGGTATTTTCACTATTTAAATGTGGGATTTGTATCAATTTGACTACTGTTGAGTAGTCTAAGTTTGAGTTAGAGTGAAAATTAGGTGGTCACTGGGACATGATGTGCCATCTAATGTGCCAGTAATGGACAGAGACAATCACCCACCTAAATGTTTCAAATTTCATAGTTTACTTGTCACATACAGGCCATACATGGCAGTGAAATGCTTTTTATAACTTACATTAGTACTAAAGAACAAAGGAAAAGAATGTAATGTAGAAAATAGAAATAACTATACAAAAGATTTACAACCCCAAATCAGAAAAAGTTGGGACAGTATGGAAAATGCAAATAATAAAAAACACAGAGTTCCTTACATTGACTTTGACTTTTCTTTGATGTCAGACAGGATGAACCTGAGATATTTCACGTTTTATCTGCTCAACTTAATTTTTATTTATTAATAAACATCCATTCCTGCATTTTCAGGCCTGCAACACATTCCAAAAAAAGTTGGGACAGTAAAGCATTTACCACTTTGTAATGTTACTATTCCTTTTCACCACTATTTCCTTGTTTTGGCACCGAGGAGACCAAGTGATTTAATGTTTCAGCTTTTATTTTGTCCCATTCTTCCATGTGCATCAGTACGGCTCGTCGTTGTCACATTTTCCATTTCAAAATTCTCCACATATTCTCTATTGAGGACAGATCAGAACTGCAGGCAGGCCAGTCCAGTACCCGTACCCTCTTCTTCTGCAGCCACGCCTTTGTAATGTGTTCAGAGTGTTGAAAAATGCAGGACGTCCCTGGAAAAGACGACGTCTTGAAGGCAGCACATATTGCTCTAAGATCTCAATGTACTTTTCTGCATTAATGCTGCATCACAGAAGTGTAAATGACCTTTGCCAAGGGCACTGACACAATCACATACCATGACAGACCCTGGTACTGACACGCCCCCATACCATGACAGACCCTGGTACTGACACACCCCATACCATGACAGACCCTGGTACTGACACACCCCATACCATGACAGACCCTGGTACTGACACACCCCATACCATGACAGACCCTGGTACTGACACACCCCATACCATGACAGACCCTTGTTGCTGATAACAGTCTGGATGCTTCTTTTCGTCTTTGGTCCGGAGCCCACGGCGTCCATCTTAAAAAGACCTGGAATGCTGATTCATCTGACCACAATACATGTTACCACTGTGTGATGGTCCATCCTAGATGCCTCAGAGCCCAGAGAAGTCGATGCCGCTTCTGAACATGGTTAACATAAGGCTTCTTTTTTGCACAGTAAAGTTTTAAGTATCATTTGTGCAGTAACTCTGTATTGTAGAGCTTGATAAAGGTTTGATAAAGTAATCCCTCACCCATGTGATTAT
This sequence comes from Trichomycterus rosablanca, assembly GCF_030014385.1. Lineage (NCBI taxonomy): Eukaryota > Metazoa > Chordata > Actinopteri > Siluriformes > Trichomycteridae > Trichomycterus > Trichomycterus rosablanca. Next base: position 48,223,410 of record NC_085991.1, read on the forward strand.
ATCAGCTATTGTTGAGTGGCGGTTCTTGATGCCGTCTGAGGGATCGAAGGTCGGGGTCTGGCTGGGATCCTTCACTATCTTCCTGGCCTTTCACTACATGAACGGTTGTGTTAGTGTTAATACTCAGTTCAGGAGGGAGGAACTCCGACAGGAGACTAATGTCCGACCTCCGTCCTACACTTTTAATTAAGCCTGGATTATTAATTTAACACTCAGACAGGAGAAGGAGCAATGTGAAACGTTCACGTGCAAATGTTTAATTAAACCTGTCCAGAGAAAATTCAAAAGAGCCAAACAAAACCATATTCAGACAGCTGACCATGACCATGAGCTTGCTGGACATCCCATTTAAAAAAAACAAATGGTATTAAAACAGAGTGATGTCTGTGTGACCTTTCTGGCTTTGAGAACAGACTTAAAAGTATGTCTGTTGGAATTTGTGCCCATTTAGGTAAAAGATGACTGCATTTGTATGCCTGGGCACTGATGTGGGTCAGGAAAATCTCATTTGATGTTCCAGTTCATTCCAGAGCTGTTTAGTGGTGCTGAGGTCAGGGCTCTGTGCAGGCCCTTCCCTAAACTGTTGCTGCAAAGTTGGAGGCATATGATTTCCTTTATATTACTGATTTATTACACATGTTAGCAATTGTGGTGACACATTAATTCATTAATTAGAAGGAGTGTCCCAATACTGTTGTCCATATAGTGTAAATAACATACAATACACACCGATCAGCCATAACATTAAAACCACCTCCTTGTTTCTACACTCACTGTCCATTTTATCAGCTCCACTCACCATATAGAAGCACTTTGTAGTTCTACAATTACTAACTGTAGTCCATCTGTTTCTCTACATGCTTTGTTAGCTCCCTTTCACCCTGTTCTTCAATGGTCAGGACCCCCACAGGACCACCACAGAGCAGGTATTATTTAGGTGGTGGATCATTCTCAGCACTGCAGTGACACTGACATGGTGGTGGTGTGTTAGTGTGTGTTGTGCTGGTATGAGTGGATCAGACACAGCAGCACTGCTGGAGTTTTAAATACCGTGTCCACTCACTGTCCACTCTATTAGACACTCCTACCTAGTTGGTCCACCTTGTAGATGTAAAGTCAGAGACGATCGCTCATCTATTGCTGCTGTTTGAGTTGGTCATCTTCTAGACCTTCATCAGTGGTCACAGGACGCTGCCCACGGGGCGCTGTTGGCTGGATATTTTTGGTTGATGGACTATTCTCAGTCCAGCAGTGACAGTGAGGTGTTTAAAAACTCCAGCAGTGCTGCTGTGTCTGATCCACTCATACCAGCACAACACACACTAACACACCACCACCATGTCAGTGTCACTGCAGTGCTGAGAATGATCCACCACCTAAATAATACCTGCTCTGTGGTGGTCCTGTGGGGGTCCTGACCATTGAAGAACAGGGTGAAAGGGGGTAACAAAGCATGCAGAAAAACAGATGGACTGCAGTCAGTAATTGTAGAGCTACAAAGTGCTTCTATATGGTAAGTGGAGCTGATAAAATGAACATGGCACATTTTGTTCATGTTTTCCAGAGGTGCTAATATCTGTGCACCACATGTGACTCCACACGTATTTATTCTATGACTATGATCTGAAATACGATGACACATCTCTGAGATAGCTGGCGTGCCCACAATTAAGAGGTGTGAGGAAATTACTATGGTGATATTTGCATATTGGGTTTAATTATAAATGACTGATAAACAAACGGCCGATCTAGATCTAGAGATCTAGAAAACGACACGAAGCGCTCTGCTCATCCTCACTGTTGCTTTAGTTCAGGCACAGATCTGAACCCCTCCCTGTACCCCCTTCTTCTGAGAAAGGAGAGCAGGCTTAAGAACTATTTCACGATCTATTTTCGACGTATTCTATTTGCACAGTGACCTGGATAGAAAGTATTAATGAAGGTGGCATCAGGAACAGTGATGGTGCTCTGGATGCTGAGAATGATCATAATTCCTCTATAAACAGAGAAACACGTTCTTACATCATTCAGTCATTCAGTCATTGTTCATTCACTGATTTATTTCTCATCCTGTTCGAGGTCGTTGTCGGTCTGGTGCCACCTGGAACTGAACGGGCGAGGCAGAAATACACAGTGGACGTGGCGCCAATCCATCAGCAGGCATCACACACCCACGTATTTACTCACTCACTCACTCACACACATATAGGAGCAATTTAGATCAGTCTAACGTTTGCATGTTTTTGTGTGATGACACCCACGCCAGCGATTGTACCAACGTCATGCCCATTAATTAATTTAATCATTCAATTTTTTAATCTTTAAAAAATACATTGGTATTAATTAATTAGTACATTTAATAATACTATATAAATTAGAATACTATATTGTTAATACTATATTGACTTTCCCTTTGGAATTAATAAAGTAATTTATCTGTCTGTCTGTCTGTCTGTCTGTCTGTCTGTCTGTCTGTCTGTCTATCTATCTATCTATCTATCTATCTATCTATCTATCTATCTATCTATATCTTTCTTTCTGTCTGTCTGTCTATCTATCTATATCTGTCTGTCTGTCTATCTATCTGTCTGTGCCTGCCTGTCTATCTATCTATCTATCTATCTATCTATCTATCTATCTATCTATCTATCTATCTATCTATCTGTCTGTTTGTCTGTCTGTCTGCCTATCTGTCTGTCTGTCTGTCTATCTATCTGTCTGTCCATTTAGTTCTGTTAGTTTGTCTGTCTGTCTGTCTGTCTATCTATCAGTCTGTCTGTCTATTTATCTCTCTGTCTGTATGTATGTCTTTCTGTCGCCGGTCTGGCTGTTTGTATGCCTGTCTGTCTATCTATCTAACTAATCTATCTGTCTGTCTGTATGTTTGTTTGCAGATAGGTGTAATTGATTAATTACACCTGTTAACAATTGTTGTGGCTGAAACACTTAAATTCAGTCATTAGAAGGAGTGTCCCAATACTTTTGCTCATATAGTATTTTTACTAATTAAACATTGGACTATTAAAGTTTAAATCAAAGACTTATTTTCTTGGTAATAGGGGTCAACACACCCTTCTTAGTATTTTTGCTTTAAATGTTACGTAATGTAATGATGATGCTTGGTTAGTGCAGTGTTGCAGTGGTACATCACGATCCAGAGTTTGAATCCCAATAAAAGTGATAGGCTGTGTCTGAGGGGGGATGCCCGAGACCCCACGATGGATTGCGTCCTGTCTGAGGTGTGTTACTGTATTGCACTCGGTGATTCCAAGAAAAGCTGACTCACTGTGTCCCAAACTAGATGAAGAATTAAACATAAAAATAAAAATAAATTAATGTATATATATATATATATATACAGTATATGTACACACAAACACATACATGTGGGGTGTCCCCAGTCTGCAGTGGTCAGTATATATCAAAAGTGGTCCAAGGAAGGAACAGTGGCGACAGGGTCATGGGCGGCCAAGGCTCTTTGATGTACGTGGTGAGCGAAGGCTGGCCCGTGTGGTCCGATCCAACAGACGAGCTACTGAAGCTCAAACTGCTGAAGAAGTTAATGCTGGTTGTGATAAAAAGGTGTCAGAATACACAGAGCATCACAGTTGCATGTTTTGGCCATGGTGGTCATAATGTTAAGAAGGTGGTCATAATGTTATGCCTCATTGGTGTGTATATATATATACAGTAATTCATTACCACTAAATCTTTAATGTGATGATTTTGACCGAATATGTTTGAACTCTACACCTCAGCTGGGCATCTTGGCACCTGATCATGCCATGCCAGTTCTGAAGCGTCTTGTAGAGTCTGACACACACACACACACACACACACACACACACACACACACACACACACACACGCAGAGTACAGTACTGAATAACACAGATCGCCATGGTAACCGATTTTCCCGCGGCTCGATCCGCCTGAAGGGGAAAAGAGATAAACTGCTGCTCTAAATGTACGTGGGAGAGATGCTCGTGGATCTGGATGGGAGGGGGGCTGCTGAAGGATGCCAGTGGTAACCGTTCCACCGTTCCGTTCCCGCTTTATGAGCCTTTGCTCTTGTTCTCTGAGTCTTTCTGTTGTTGCGTGTCCGTCGTGGGAGACCCGCACGCAGGATTTCAACCTTTTGGGAAAGTTTGATGCGATGCGCATGCGCAACAGGGTCATGAATGAAGGTTTTTGCGCGTATTTTGTGTTTTTAAATATCATCATGATGCAGATTTGTTACATTTGATGCGTTTTGATGCGCGCTGATGCTCGAATCTACTCTTAAACTGATCTGAGAAGCATTTAAAGCAGTTCTTTTTGTTTTGGAGAGGTGGAGACGCACCTAGTGCGCAGTCTGGCATCAGGTGCATGAGTAACTTTTCTGGAGGAAAGTTTTTTTGGAATGTAAACAGAGCTAAAGCGGTGAAGTTCGAACCCTCTTTTCTGAAGTGGATGGTGCGCACGCTTGGTATGGAGTGATTGAGGTTTGATAGCAGTCGGTATGGCGCGCTTCGGACAGCATGCACCGAACGGGACGGGATCGGGATCACAATCGGGTTCAGGACCTGCCTCAGGATCAGGACCAGCACCGGGATCAGGACCAGCATCGGGATCAGCACCAGCATCGGGATCGGGTTCGGGACCAGGCTCTAGGGCTGGCGCTGGAGCTCCCGGTACGGGCACGAAGAGCGCTAAAGCGCGGCGCGCTCGACCGGCCAAACCGGGCCGCCGGAACTGTCTCACCGCGAACCGGTCCCTGTTCATCTTCTCCGAGACCAACCCGGTGAGGAAATACGCACGGAGGATCATCGAGTGGCCATATCCTTTCCGTTCGCACCTTCATCCAGGTGTGTGTGCGTGCCTGTGCGTGGGTGTGTGTGTGCGTGGGCATGTATTTATTTATTTATTAGGATTTTAACATCATGTTTTACACTTTGGTTACATTCATGACAGTACAGGTAGTTACAGGTTACACAAGATTCATCAGTTCTTAAGTTTAATGTCAAACACAGTCAGTCTTGGACAATTTTGTATCTTCAGTTCACCTCACTTGCACGTCTTTGGACTGTGGGAGGAAACCGGAGCACCCGAAGGAAACCCACGCAGACAAGATGAGAACATGCAAACTCCACACAAAAAGGACCAGGACCACCCCACCTGGGGACCTTCTTGCTGTAAGGCGACAGTGCTACCCACCAAGCCACCGTGCCACCCACGTGGGCATGTACAATGTCTCAAGTATCTAAACACCTTCACATAAATAAATAAATACAAATGAATTAGTATCAGATTGCATATTTTGTCAAATCGAGTTAAAGGTTCAACGCCTGTCAGAATTTTCTAGCACTTGTGAGTTCAAAAGTATTCACACCCCAATTCTAATTGAAACTCCATACTTACCACTAAGAAATGCTCTTTGTGGAGTCGTTTAGTATAGCACATGAGGTCAAAGTTCATTACCACAGTAGGATACAATGCAGTCTTAAAGGTAATGAACAAAGGTCACTCCAGTTCATCATATCTGAGACTCTGAATGTAGTTAAACTAGAATGTGAGTCATTAGAATGGCTACTGTGACATCCAGCTGTGTCTTGGAACCTTTTTTTCAAGGTCCAAAACCTCTTACAAGCAAAGCTAGGTTGACAGTGGCAAAGAATAACATCCTAAATTATTATGAGAGAAACTGTTCAGGATGATATTTAAACCAGTTTAATAATGAATAAGTATGGAATGCCTTTATTTGTCATATTTACAGATACAGGTGTGCAGTACAATGAAATTCTTCCATTGTGCGGCACCCTGGAGCTGAGAGAGTTAAGGTCTTGTTTAAGGGCCCAACAGTGGCTGCATGGCAGAGCTGGGATTCGAACTCTCAGCCTTTCAGTTGATAGCCCAAAGCTCAACCCACTAGGCCACCACTGTAAATAGTAAATAAATAAAAGCAAATATTTACACAATAGCACAATCACTGCATACTTCAACAGTCCAGCAAAAATGCTATAATACAGTCTTGGAAATGCTGGGTTATTTTTTCTACCCAAACGCTGGGTTGAGGCAGTTGGGTTAGCTTACAGGGTTATTTCTCACTCCATTAAACTCCACTGTTAGGTTATTTCTTCCCAGCACTTGGGTTACCATGTTCTGATGCCAATGGCTAAATTTCCTCAAGAGTAAAATGTACATTACAGATTTAAATATAAAATTTAATTATATGTAAATATAATGTAAATCTATATCAGCACAGTGGCTAAGTGGGTAGCACTGTCGCCTCACAGCAAGAAGGTCCTGGGTTCGATCCCCAGGTGGGGCGGTCCGGGGCCTTTCTGCGTTTCAGAGTTTGCATGTTCTCCCCCAGTCTGTGTGGGTTTCCTCCGGGTGCTCCGGTTTCCTCCCAAAGTCCAAAAACATGCAGCCAGGCTAACTGGAGACACTGAATCGTCCTATAGGTACATGGCCGCTATGCATAAACCAGTGCATTGTAGTGCCGGTCCCAAGCTCGGATGAATTGGGAGGGTCGTGTCAGGAAGGGCATCCGGCGTAAAAACTGTGCCAAATCAATAATGCGGATCACGAGGAAATAGAGAGATAGATAATGTAAATCTATATGTACATTATAAATATACATTCTTAGCCTATATGTGCCAACCTTACTTAAGTAGGTGCATTCATATCAGCCATAGCCAGAGTGGTACACCAAAAGGCCTTAAGGGAAGAGATGTGGGAAATAAACAAAAAAAATAGACATATTCGTTTTAAAGAACATTTACAAATGCAGAAATCAATCTGAGACTTTTTATGGATTTATTTTTAATTGGTACATTTGGCAAGGTAAACCCATCCCTGCAAAATATGATGGTGCAAAATTTTACTTCATAGCTTTAAAAGCTTTTTATTTTCTGGAAAGACTTACCACATGGTTTTGGATAGTATCTGTGAGAATTTTTGCTCATTCAGTTCAAAGAACATTTAAAAGCTCAAGCCAGAATATTGGATGAGAAAACCTGATCTGCAATTTATGTTTAATTCTTCCTAAGAATTCTTCCTGAGGTTAAAATCAGAGTTTTATTGTTGCACTGTGTCTTTAAGAACCGTGTTTTGTTTTAAACACTGTTAGTAATCTGTGTGGCTGAAACCATTAAGGTTAATACAATCACTAGTTAGGAAAAGTGTCCACATACTTTTGGTCACAAACTGTAAATGTGATTCCACAAACTTCCCGATTAGTAAATGAACTGTACTGATGAGAAGCTAAAAGGAGGAATTGTTGAATATATTCTCTTCTAGAACGTTCTGTACTGTTCACATCTATAAAAGTTTCATCAGAGCCTCAATAATTTAAATGGTCACGGTGGTGCCGTGGGTAGCGCTGTCACCTCACAGCAAGAAGGGCCTGGGTTCAATTCCCCTGGTCCTTTCTGTGTGAAGTTCTCCCACAAGTCCAAAGTCTCACACTTAAAACACTCAAGTGTGTGTGTATGTGTGTGTGTCTGTCCTGCTTTTCACCCAATGTATCAGACCCACTGCAACCACGTTGAAGCGGTGGTAAACCAGATGAATGATGAATGAATAACTGATTGATTGCGTGAATGAATTAACAATTAATTGAATGAATTGGAATGAGTGGATGGATGAATAATTGAATGAATAATTGAATGAATGAATTAATGAATAATTGAAAAAACCAATGGATGAATGGAGGGGTGAGCTAATAATTAAATGAATGAATGGATGAATAATTGAATCAATAATTAATTGAATGAAAGATAAATGAATTAATAATTAAATAAATAAATGGATGAATGAATGAATGAATGAATGAATAAATGGATGAATGAATGAATGAATGAATGAATAAATGAATGAATGGATGAATAAATGAATAAATGGATGGATGAATGGATGGATGAATGGATGGATGAATGGATGGATGAATGGATGGATAAATAAATAAATGAATGAATGAATAAATGGATGGATGAATGGATGGATGGATGAATGGATGGTTGAATGGATGGATGAATGAATGAATGAATAAATGAATGAATAAATGGATGGATGAATAAATGAATAAATGAATAAATGAATAAATGAATGAATAAATGGATGGATGAATGGATGGATGAATGGATGGATGAATGGATGGATGAATGGATGGAAAAATAAATAAATAAATGAATAAATGGATGGATGAATGGATGTATGAATGGATGGATGAATGGATGGATAAATAAATAAATAAATGAATGAATAAATGGATGGATGAATGGGTGGATGAATGGATGGATAAATAAATAAATAAATGAATAAATGGATGGATGGATGAATGGATGGATGAATGGATGAATGGATGGATGAATGGATGGATGGATGAATGGATGGATGAATGAATAAATAAATAAATAAATAAATAAATGAATGAATGAATAAATGGATGGATAAATGAATGGATGAATGGATGAATAATTGGTTAAATCAATAAATAATTGAATGAATGAATGAATGAATGGATGGATGAATGAATGAATGGATAGGTGGATGGATGGGTGGATGGATGAGTGGATGGATGAGTGGATGAATGAATGGATGGATGAATAATTGGTTAAATGAATAAATAATTGAATGAATGAATGGATGAATGGATGGATGGATGAATGAATGAATGGATAGATGGATGGATGGATGAATAATTGGTTAAATGAATAAATAATTGAATGAATAAATGAATGGATGGATGAATGAATGAATGGATAGATGGGTGGATGGATGAATGGATGGGTGGATGAATGGGTGGATGAATGGGTGGATGGATAAATGAATGAGTGAATGGATGAATGGATGGATGGATGAATAATTGGTTAAATCAATAAATAATTGAATGAATAATTGAATGAATGAATGAATGAATGAATGGATGAATGGATGAATGGATGAATGAATGAATGAATGAGTAAATGGATGGATGGATGAATGAATGAATGAATGGATAGATGGATGGATGGGTGGATGGGTGGATGGATGAATGGATGGGTGGATGAATGGGTGGATGGATGGATGGATAGATGAATGAATGGATGGATGGATGAATGAATGAATGAATGGATAGATGGATGGATGGGTGGATGGATGAATGGATGGGTGGATGAATGGGTGGATGGATGGATGGATAGATGAATGAATGGATGAATAATTAGTTGAATGAATAATTAATTGAATGGATGGATAACTAAATAATTGAATAAATGGATGGATGGATAAATGCATGAATAGATAGATGGATGGATGGATGAATGGATGGATGGATGAATAATTAGTTAAATTAATGATTAATTAAATTAATGAATGAATGAAAAATTGGATGAATGAATGGATGAATGAATGGATGTTTTAGCTATCAAATGTCATGGGGATGAATACTAACGATCAGTTCATGATTTAGTTCTGAATGTATTATATGTGATGCTCCTCATGGACATGGCTATTAAATCATTCACTCACTATCTCACTCTTACTCAGGCTGAACTCAGGTGGTTCAGTGGGTAGCACTGTCGCCTCACAGCAAGAAGGTCCTGGGTTCGATCCCCAGGTGGAGCGGTCCAGGTCCTTTATGTGTGGAGTTTGCATGTTCTCCCCGTGTCTGTGTGGATTTCCTTCGGGAGCTCCGGTTTCCTCCCACAGTCCAAAGACGTGCAAGTGAAGTGAACAGAAGATACAAAATTGTCCATGGCTGTGTTTGATATTAAAGAATTGAACTGATGAATTATGGGTAATGAGTAATTACCTGTTCCTGTCATGAATGTAACCAAAGTGTAAAACATGACGTTAAAATCCTAATAAACAAACTGTGGACTTGTATGTAGTGTAAATATGTCACCTTATTTAATCGAGGGAAACAATTTTCATTAAGTAACATTTTTAGGAAAGTAGGACTAATCTTGTGAGGACTTCAAATAAAACCACAAACCTCATTTCCAAAACAAATGGGACAGTTTGTGTAATACAATAAAAACGACAATGTTCATTCTCTTAAAGTTGAATTTAACAAAAAAAAAATACAACAAAGGTTTGTGATTTATATAAATAAACTTGGAATGTAATAAATTTAATGCCAGTAACATGCTCAAAAAAGTTGGGACGGAGGCTTGTTCACCACTGTGATACACCATAATTTATAGTAATTTAATTGCTGTATCTGTACAAGTAGAATTTTATCCATTGTTCTTGTCTGGTTCTCCAGTGGTTCTCATGATGTTCCACACAGTTTCAGTGAGCATTTGCATTGTTCAGTGATAACAGTCCGGATGGTCCTTGTCGCAACTTGATGTCCATTTTCTCTTAAAACAAGAATGCGAACTGATTACAGCACATTTTGTCTTTCTGTTGTGGTGGTATTTGTTTTGGAGGACGATTGTTGTCCAAAACTGTATGATGTGCTTCTGCTGGTCTGGTAGCCGTCATGTCATGTCATGTCATGTCACATCACTACGCCGTTATCTCTTTGTGATATCTCTTTGGTTGGCTGTACAGATGGGTTCTCTTTCTTTAATGCACTAGATTAGCCCCTGATAATGCAATTCACATTGTGATGTAAATCTAGCTTGCTTTTTCTGTTCTGGCTATCTCGTACACTTGCTCAGTGGTGATCATCGTCCTCCATCAGAGTTTCATCAGTTTTCTGATGCACTTTCTATCAAAAGCCTGAATGAAGAAAACCTCTTTCTTCAGTGTCCAGGCTTCACAATCACATTCATACACCGACCAGGCATAACATTATGACCGGTGAAGTGAATAACACTGATTATCTCTTCATCACGGCACCTGTTAGTGGGGGGGATATATTAGGCAGCTAGTGAACATTTTATCCTCAAAGTTGATGTTAGAAGCAGGAAAAATGGACGAGCGTGAGGATTTGAGCGAGTTTGACGAGGGCCAGATTGAGATTGCTAGATGACTGGGTCAGAACATCTCCAAAACTGCAGCTCTTGTGAGGTGTTCCCGGTCTGCAGGGGTCAGTATTTAGCAAAAGTGGTCCAAGGAAAGAACAGTGGTAAACCGGCGACAGGGTGATGGGCGGCCAAGGCTCATTGATGCACGTGGGGAGAGAAGGCTGGCCCGTGTGGTTCGATCCAACAGACGAGCTACTGTAGCTCAGATTGCTGAAGAAGTTAAAGCTGGTTCTGATAGGAAGGTATCAGAATACACAGAGCATCACAGTGTTGCATCACAGCAACACAATGTTAGGAAGGTGGTCATAATGTTATGCCTGATCGGTGTATGTGGCCACTGACCAGACCAAGGGTTCCACCAATCGTAGCTTGGTGATGGTGCCAACGGAGTTATTTTTCCGTACATTACTTCACCAGCACATTCTGCAGTGTTTAATACTCTACTACCCAAATATTACAAGAAGTCCACTAGTTCCAGTCTTCTACCTTCCTCCAGAGTTCGTCATCACTTTTATTTTGCACCAGTCTGTTTTGTTTAACCCAGCCACCCCTCCTGTAGAAACCATTAAAATATCCAGTGCCAGTTGCCGCCCCAATGCTATAACAAGGTGCTTTTACATGGCCTATGTAAAGCTGTTTTAGGGGAAGCTGATTAATGTTGAACTGAATGTAGGAAGTTCTTGCCAGTCGTGGTTATTTATAGCGTGTGGTTGTTGCGTGGATGATGGCGACTTCTCTGCGTGAATCACTGTGAATCCCACACCTTCATCACACCGTCCACTGTGGCTTAATGACACCAGTGATGCTGCTGAGAGATGAATAATGGATGCGAGAGTCTCAGTTGGGTAGTGACTGTCCATCAGAAGCATTTTAGGAATAAAATCGTTAGGTTTATGAGGAATGTATGGTCATTAATGACTGAATTCCTGCAGGACAGCATGGTGGTACAACAGGTTGTGCAGGTGCTGCATAGTTTCATGGTCCTGGGGTGCCTTTGTCCTAATTTACCACTGTAAATTGGCCCTAGGTGTAGGTAGGTCATTGAGTGAGTGAAGGGCTGAATGTGATGCCCTTTGATAGACTGATGCCAAATATTCTGACACCTCCACCATACTTACCAGTGTGTAGCAGGTACTTTGTGTAAAAGGCAACATTTGACTTCATTTAAACTTAAATCCATCCAGATGTAGAAACTAAGGGACAGTGGTAGCCTAGTGGTTGGAGCTTTGGGCTGTCGGTTGAAAGGCTCTTCCAAGCAGCCACTGTTGGGCCCTTGAGCAAGGCCCTTAACCCTGTCTGACCCTGCACTTTGACCCCAGTTTCCCAACAAGCTGGGATATGCAAAAACATTGTTTTGTTTGTACTGTACATGTGTATATGTATACGTAAAGGTTGACATACAGTTAACTTTTCTGTATTGCTCAGGGGTCCACATGTTTCATCTTTTACACCTTTTGTAGGGGCGGCACGGTAACTAAGTGAGTAGCACTGTCGCCTCACAGCAAGAAGGTCCTGGGTTCGATCCCCAGGTGGGGCACTCCGGGTCCTTTCTGTGTAGAGTTTGCATGTTCTCCCCGTGTCTGTGTGGGTTTCCTCCGGGTGCTCCAGTTTCCTCCCACAGTCCAAAGACGTGCAAGTGAGGTGAAATGAAGACACTGAATTGTCCATGACTGTGTTTGATATAAACTTGTGTGTGAACTGATGAATCTTGTGTAATGAGTAACTACCGTTCCTGTCATGAATGTAACCAAAGTGTAAAACATGACGTTAAAATCCTAATAAACAAACAAACAAACAAACAAACAAACAAACACCATTGTAGTGGTAGCTTGATGGTTAAGGCACTGGACTAGTAACTGAAAGGTGGCTGTTTAAGCCCTACCACTGCCGGGTTCTCCCTTCTGGGCCCTTGAGCAAGGCCCTTAACCCTTAATTACTTGGATTGTGACTTGGGATTTTATTTATTTATTTATTTCTTTTGCATTTTTCCCAATTTTCCTCCCAATCTGGTCGAATCCAATCACCCAATTTCATTACGTTTCCTCTCTACCAATGCTGATCTTCACTCCTGATTGAGGAGAGCGAGACTAACACAAGCCCCCTCCAACACGTGAGCAGTAGCCGACTGCATCTTTTCACCTGCACAAGGCGAGATCATATGTGGATCAGCTTTGTGTACGGAGAGACACACCCTGTCCACATTATTCCTCGCCATCAATCAGCCAGCAGTGGTCGTAATTGCATCAGTTATGAGGTCCCACTCCAGCCCAGCCTGTATGATCAACAGCCAACCGTTGTTTGTTTGGCTGCCCAGCCTGCCGACGAGTTCGGGATTGTAATTATTTTATAATATATGATATGATCTTGTCTTTGACTTCTTTGATTTTTTTGTTGTATGACTGTATGCTGATTGAAAGAAGCACAATGGATGATAAATTTTATGTTGACAAAAGTTAACTTTAACTTTAAATCCTTGTTAGCAATTAAGATTAAATACTTAACTAATGATTAACATCCCTACATTACGTTCCCTACATTAAGGCTTTTTGTTAAGAATCCGCTGCTGGATGTTGTAAAGATGCACCCAATGACCATTTGCTAGCCTGCGGCCGTCTATGGCTAACAAGAACATTTACATTGGGACTATAAAGGTGGACAAAGTTATAGTTTTACCTCTTCTGATAAGCCTCAGTGTTTGGGATCTTAATTGCACATTTTTATCTTCATATTGCTAATCATGTTCCCATTGTAATGAAAAGTTTTACCTTAACCCTGACATTACTACATTTAAATACATGATCCCATGGTCATTTGCTATCCTGTGGCCCTCCAAGGTCAACGATAGCTTTATGCAATTGGCAGCAATTGCCAGTGTGTTCAGAGAGATCTAGAATATTAACAAATGTATAGTTTTACCACCCTTTAAGCCTTACAGTGTTTGGTGTCTTAGTTGCCTTGTAGCTTATACACAATTTTAATACGCATTTTTGTATTGCTAATCATGTTTTCATTGTAATGGAAAGTTTTACCTTAACCTTGACGTTACTCCGTTTGAGTACGTGATCCAATGGTCGTTTGCTAGTCTGCAGCCCTCTATAGCAAACAAGGGCTTTATGCAATTGGCAGAAATTACCAGTGTGTTCAGAGAGATCTAGAATATTTACACTTAGACTATCAGGGTGGAACAAATGTATAGTTTAGTCACCCTGTGTGTTTGGTGTCTTAGTTGTCTTGTAGCACAATTTTAATCATGTTCTCATTATAATGGAAAGTTTAACCTTAACCTTGACGTTACTCCGTTTGAGTACATGATCCTGGCCACCATCATCGCCAACTGTGTGGTCCTTGCTCTGGAGCAGCATCTTCCTGGAGAGGACAAGACGCCCATGGCCAAGAGACTGGTGAGCTTGTATTAATTTTTATCAACAATAACAATAACAATGACTATTTGCATTTTTTTATTTGTTATTCTTACTATCTCACGTGACATTTTCTCCAGCAGAGCAGCTGAGGTTAGACATTCAGCTAGGCAAAAACAAAGCCACTGGTCCAGCTTTCTTTGGGGTTTTAGTTTCCACTAATGGTTTTAGAGGTTATTGAATTGTGCCAGCACATACTTGGCCCCAAACTGAATTTGTATCAACTATTATTGTTCACCTTGAAGCAGTGAGCCCACATAGTGGCTCCAAAACACCAGTTGGTCATGTTCTGTTGGGAAAAGTCTGAACCTTTCACGACTACAAGATGATGCAATACAAAATCCTTCGCCCCGTCCCTCTGGTTGTGGTCGTGGTTTGAGCCGTAACAATGCCACCAGCCATCTGTGTCTAGGAGCTGGAAGCTGACGAGCTCCGTGTGACCTACATAAATGATTCTTCTCCAGACATTTTCTCTCTTTAGAACAAATCTAAACCCTGGTTAATTCATTGATTGATAAGACTTCATTGAAGACAACTAAGTGAAAAACCTTGAAAAAAATTAAAGAAACGTAAGATACAGACTTAAGAGCTTCTAGACAACATTGCACATGTAGTGTGAGTTATTTACGATAAAAGGATTCACTTTAAATACAAGTGATGTACTTTTATTATTATTGATGATATTGTTGTGAATATAATATATACATTATAATATGAATAATATTTAACATTGCACTTTGTATTGCACTTATACATTGATTACTTCATTGATCCTTGAAGGGAAATTCAGCGTCTCAGCAGCAATTCACAATTATCACAAGCATCACACAAAACCACGTTGATGTAGTACAAGAAAATAATAACATTACATAATAACATATATATATATATATATATATATATATATATATATATATACTGTATATGTATATATACAGTATATATATACAGTATATTACATACACATACCTCCTTGTTTCTACACTCACTGTCCATTTTATCAGCTCCACTTACCATATAGAAGCACTTTGTAGTTCTACAATTACTGACTGTAGTCCATCTGTTTCTCTACATACTTTTTTAACCTGCTTTCACCCTGTTCTTCAATGATCAGGACCCCCACAGAGCAGGTATTATTTGGGTGGTGGATCATTCTCAGCACTGCAGTGACACTGACATGGTGGTGGTGTGTTAGTGTGTGTTGTGCTGGTATGAGTGGATCAGACACAGCAGCACTGCTGGAGTTTTTAAATACCGTGTCCACTCACTGCCCACTCAATTAGACACCCCTACCTAGTTGGTCCACCTTGTAGATGTAAAGTCAGAGTCGATCGCTCATCTATTGCTGCTGTTTGAGTCGGTCATCTTCTAGACCTTCATCAGTGGTCACAGGACGCTGCCCATGGGGCGCTGTTGGCTGGATGTTTTTGATTGGTGGACTATTCTCAGTCCAGCAGTGACAGTGAGGTATTTAAAAACTCTGGCAGCGCTGCTGTGTCTGATCCACTCATACCAGCACAACACACACTAACACACCACCACCATGTCATTGTCACTGCAGTGCTGAGAATGATCCACCACCTAAATAATACCTGCTCTGTGGTGGTCCTGTGGGGGTCCTGACCATTGAAGAACAGCATGAAAGGGGGCTAACAAAGCATGCAGAGAAGCAGATGGACTACAGTCAGTAATTGTAGAACTACAAAGTGCTTCTATATGGTAAGTGGAGCTGATAAAATGAACAGTGAGTGTAGACCGTATTGTTAGGAGATGGTTTTAATGTTATGGCTGATCAGTGTATTTTTGATTTTATACACCTGTTAACAATAGGTGTGGCCAGTAAGCTCAGTAATTAGAACAGGTGTACACATGCTAAATGGTTTATAATGGGCGTCTTTCCGTCCAGCATTTCTTATAGAGTATAGAGAGTTGAAGAGTAACTCCCTGATCTTGGGAATCTTTTTATAAAGGATAAAAAAGTGTAGGATGCATTTACTTCTATTTAATCACACGTCATATCTGCAACGCCTACAGTAAGCGCACTCGCTGTGATTCATGAGCAGATACCGCAAAAGCATGCGTGTACCACGCACGCGAAAAATTGCAAGCCAATGGTGGTTTTGTAGGTGTTGAATTGTGGTCCGACATCATAAAGCGGCTGCGGGCGAAAGAGAAAGGATTACCACAGGGTTTTAACGCCAACTCTACATCACCGGTCTTTAGTTAACCATGAGAACAATGTGGAGTAAGTAAATAAATGAAGAAAATGGTGGTTTGTGACACGTGTACCTCTGCTGGTACCACGTTATGAAGCGAAGCCTTCTGTGATGTACCAGATGGGACAGGAGGTGGTGGTTCTGTTTGCAGAGGTTTAGTGCAAGTCAACAGCACCAAAAACACAATTCATGGCTTTAGGTCTGGATAACAGTTATACCATAGAGAGATGGAGGGAGTTCAGGTCACAGTCCAAAATGAGTCAAAGGTACCGGCGCATTCACATGAGAAGTGTCAAATTTGCTTTTGTTGCCTGTGGAGTGTGGCGGTGCTGCTTAGCTTGCTGCTGTGCTTCCATGAGCGACGTGCACTTTTGACATGTTGCACTCGTGATTTTTGCGCTCGATTGAACTTGATTGAACACCCAGTTTGCTGCTGACCTTTTTAAAGCTCCTCCAATGTGACGTACTGTTTGATATGACGCAGTAAAAGCGACTCGAGCCATACAAACAATGCTTAATGTGAACAAAACTTAACGTGACTTATTGTACTAAAACAACAAGCGAGGAATTTCATTAGTGGAGACACTTATGAGCAGTAATAATTAGGAGAGTGTTACTCGATAGTCGTTTTTTTAGTACATTAAGTCACGTTAAGCTTTATTTTAACGTTAAGTTTTAGACTCCCAGAAAAGCTGATTCTGATTCTCACAATTTCTCAGAACCTCGAGCTGTAACACAAGTTTAAAAGTGAAACAGGGAGGAAAATCCAGATAAACGCAGATACATGTGGAGCTTTCAGACTGGATCTGATGGTTATTCCACACAAATGCAGATTCGTCTCATATTCACACTTTGATGATGTTTTAGCGCTCAAGACGAGCTCCGAACAAAGCAACAGTTTACGCCGAGGCTCATGGTGAGCACAATTGTGAATGTGCCCTAACACTCAGGATTGGTGTGTGAATGACAAGGCTTAGCATCTTGGCCCTGTAGCCTTAAATAGAAAGCCACGGTACAGTTCCAGTGCAACCTGTCATTAAAGCTCAGGTTTAATGGAGCACTCAGGTGGCACAGCGGTAAAACATGCTTGCATACCAGACCTGACAATTCAAACTTGTGAGCTTGAATCTGGGCACTTACATGGTCAATAATTGGCTCGTCCGCTGGGGATGTAATTACTACCTTTGCTGGCTGATCAATGATGCCTGCACAGAGACGGGGGATAAAAGAGAACAGTGCGTGACTCTCCATACGCAAGACTGAGCCCCATATGAACTTATCTTGTGCAGGTGTAAAGTCACAGCTCTCCTTAGTCAGGAGTGAAGTTCAGCAGCAGCAGAGAGCTAGCAAAATGCAATCGGGTTATTGGATGACTATATAACTCCGGCCTGTAACACACAACCTTCGAGCCACTCGTCTCGCTCGTCTTGATCCTCCACCCAGAACTCGAGGAAGACGAGCATCAGCATCAAGGCTCCTTTCTTGTGGAATAAACTTCCTCTGTCTTTTCGAACATCTGAGTCTCTCACAGACAATTAAAAACCTTTATCACGTCTTTACTAAGTACTTAGGCTGAGCAATAACAAGCACTTATTAACCTTCTATAGCAACAAACTTTGTTCTAAAAGGGTTTCATCAGATTTGTAAGTTGCACTGTTGTTTACTTAAACTAGAGTAGGCATGTTTACTGTGGACGCTCTACTGTAAGTCACCTTGGATAGGAGCGTCTGCTAAATGCCGAAAATAATGTGGGAGGAAAATGCAAAAAAAAAAAAAAGGTTTAATACAAAGCAAATAAATGAAATCCTGCACAAAAAACTAAGAAGCTGACAAATAAAATAATAAGATAGACTTTATTGTATTTAGATGGTGACAGGTAGTAATTATTATCATTATTAATATTATTGCACAATGGTATATTTATGTACAGAATTTAAAGTGATCTGTGCTTTAATAGCAGCTTGGGGAGGGTGAGGTTCAAGACAGTTTGGTTTGCCGTCTCAATAGCTATGGGTTTGTGTTTGGGTGGGGGGTGGGGGTGTAATGGAGGGTACAGCTCTGGAGAAAAAGCTGTTCCTCAGTCTGTTTGTTCGGGTCTTAATTGTCCTGAATCTTTTGCCCGATGGGAGGGAGACAAACAGTCTGTGACCTGGGTGAGTTGAGTCCTTGATGATGTTCCTAGCCCTCTTATGCAGGCGGCTAGTATACACTGTGTCCAGTTTTGGGAGCTTTGGACCCACAATCCTCTGCGCAGTCCTAACTATTCGGTCCAAGTCCCTCCTGTTTTCGGCCGTACAGCTGGTGTACCACACTGTCACACAGTAACAAAGGATGCTCTCTATTGTGCTTCTGTAAAAGTTCACAAGGAGCTGAGTGGGGAGTTTGGCCTTTTTGAGCTTCCTTAAGAAGAAAAGTCTCTTTTGGG
Organism: Trichomycterus rosablanca; assembly: GCF_030014385.1. Taxonomy (NCBI): domain Eukaryota; kingdom Metazoa; phylum Chordata; class Actinopteri; order Siluriformes; family Trichomycteridae; genus Trichomycterus; species Trichomycterus rosablanca. Next base: position 48,242,413 of record NC_085991.1, read on the forward strand.
CTTTCCTCACCAGGTGGGAGGTGTTAATGTTTTCGGTATTGTTTTAAAGGCTGAACCTGAAGATAGCTGCTGAATCCTTAAACTCTTGCAACAAAGTTCCAAACTGCTTATGGGTGTTTATGGCGTGGCTGCCATACACAAGCATAAAATCAACAAATACATACAATGTCAGTGATTGAAGTGGTGTAAAGCACACAGTGGTTAGTCTCCGGAACAACGGAAACACGTCCATCAGAATGATGACATAATGATGATCTAATCTGGGTGTATTGAAAGCCAGGAAAATGAAATCTAAATAAATAAATGGTGCCAAAGATTTTTGGAGGTGAAAAAGTAATGTGTGAAGTTTTTAATGATTTAAACATCCCACCTTAGTTCCAGTCAGTGGGAATTTTAATGCTAGAACATAGAACTGTATTCCAGTGAGGTTTATGGAATGTCCTTTCTGGTCCTAGCAAAGGGTAAAAATTAATAGTTTGATGCGTTTAATGTGGAAGATTTGATTGAGCAACACAAGGCCCTGACCTTAACTCCATCTAACATCATTAAGAAGAATTAGAATGATGTCTGTAGTCCAGGTTTTATCACCAAACATCAGTCCCCAACCTTAATAATGTGGTTTAATGGAAGTAAATCATCATTGTTACGATCCAAAGCCTTGAAGAAAGCTAGACATACTTGGGTGTCCACGTACTATTGGTCATATATGGCATCTGTTCATGTATTGACTTGTTTTATTTTATGTACACCTACAGGAGAAGACAGAGCCCTATTTTATTGGAATCTTCTGTTTTGAAGCCGGCATCAAACTGGTAGCCCTGGGTTTTGTTTTCCACAAGGGATCCTACCTGAGGAACGGCTGGAACGTCATGGATTTCATTGTCGTCCTCAGTGGGTAAGTCATATTTTTGAACCTATGAAATCAAACCCAGAACTATGTGAGTACCTGATCGTGAACTTGTGACCACTTGTAAGAGATAGTGGTGGGCGTATCGATCCAAATATTGATACTAATGTGATGGGATCGATACTTTAGTTTGACTTTTTCTCCGCTACTCAGCACGTTTCTCATATTTTATAAGAAAGTAAAGACCGTGTCTGTACAGACTCTCTCCTCTCACATCTTACACACACCCCGCTCCTCCCCTCCTGCTCTGCTGTGTTTTGTTGTGTTACCGTCATGTTGTTATAATCCTAACAGACATCAGTACATTGGTAGGCATTGGACAATTGTACGTTTGAATAATTTGCTTTGCAGATACAGAAATAGGGTCAGATTTATGGAATTAATAGTGTAAACTATACGTACGTAAAGTACGGACGCACCTTACGCACTTTGTGCAAATGAATCGGAGCATGCGCAGGGAGGCTCTCGTTCCGTGTGTTTGTGTTTTGGTGAATGAGAGCTCTTTTCTTTTGACTTTGTGCTTATAAATGTAAACAGAATAGCATCGATTTTTTATTTGAAATAAACAAGGACACGTATTCAGTCACTATTAAAAATGTACAAATTTATTCACCCAGCAAACACGACTATGTGGTATGAGTTAGCTGCTTGTTGGTGATACGCCTTGATGGTAACGTTGTGAGAAAGTAAAGCACCAGAAACAAGAAATCGGACCGCTTTAAACATCTGAATTTATTTACAACCCTACTGAGAGCAGCTACTTACAAACAATGAATGTATTACAGTAATACAGTTAAAGGTCATGAAAATTCATTCAGATTTAGCAATTTAAAGATGCATCTACCTTAAATATTAAAAAGTATTGGTATAGATATCGGTATCTATGATACTGGCCCTGTATTTACTTGGTATTGGACTGATACCAAATTTTGCAGTATCGCACACCACCAGTAAGAGAGTGGTGTAAGGTACACAGTTGTTAGACTCTAGAACAATGGAAACACACGTGATTTGCACATTTTAACTGGTCTCCCTCTGGTTGTCTTTATGTAAACTTGGTTCTTAAACTTTGCCTTTCTGTGTGGAGTTTGCATGTTCTCTCCATGTCTGTGTGGGTTTCCTCCAGGTGCTCTGGTTTCCTCCCACAGTACAAAGACGTGCAGTCGGGGTAACTGGAGATACTGAGAGTCCCACTGGGTATGTGAGTGTGTGTGATTTTGCGATGGTGAATAGCACCCACTGCGATCCTGACCAGGATAAAGTGGTGGTATAGTGAATGATAACACAGCATGTTGTTATTTACTGGGTTTACCGAAATATTCCCGAGCCCTCGTGGTTAAATTCACTTTTTAATCCATTTGAAACTGGTTTGTGACCTTGTCCTTCATTCACAAAAATAACTTTATTAGCACATTAATAATACGTATTCTGGACTGTAGATTGTGAAATTCTGAAATTTCTTGCAAATGTGCAGGTACAAGCATTGTTTTTTTACCCATCAGCTTTATAAGTATCCCAATCAATGAAACACCTCTCACTGTAGGATTTCAGGGGCAGGCTGATGGTGCAATACATAGTGTTGTTGCCTCACAGCTTCAGGAAACCAGGTTTAATCTTGCTTTTGGTTACTGTTTTTGGCATTGTTACGTTGGGTGTGTTATTCCTAATTGTAATTGAGTGAATGAGTCTGTAATAAATTAGGGCTGTCACATGATTAAATAATTTACTCAAGATTAATCGCAATTAAAGAACCAAATTAATCGTGATTAATTGACTGCAAAAATAACTTAGCAAAATTTGAACAGTTATGCACATTTTTATTGCAAGAACATTTTTACCTATAAAAAAAATTATAAAATTATGATAAAATTATTAAATCTAAATTATTTTTAGAAAGCCAGCCAATGCCTATATAGACTTATTTAAAATGACAAGTCTGTTCACATTATCTGTTAAAACTGAGGATATTTTCCTGTTCGTAACCCTGCCACTGAAAACAGGAGCTCAGGTTACTAATCTGAACCATTTCTAGATGTAACACGTATAACGTCATGTCGACCCACATCGTTAACTATGTTAAAGCATCTACAGTCTATTGCGATCCATTGAACACCAGTGTTTGTAAAGTTCCCTTGACGTGTACAGTTCATGATCTTTCCATCCAAATTCATCTGAGTCTGAGCTCATTTAGCCTGTAACGTGTATCCATGCACGCAGATGCCTGACGAGACAAATGCGATTCTGACCAAAGATGATATTAAAGAGTCAATTAATGACTGTAATGTTGTCTAGTGATGATTTCTCACGCTTTTTGAAAACAAAAATTATTATTTAAAACACCCTGTATTACACAATATGTAGCAGCAGCAGCTCGAGTCATTTGTAACTCACGTGTTATGGCTATACAGTATAAACACAATGTTGCTGTGTTAAAGTAGCGCAAATTACCACAGTGACGTATGTTTAAAGTGGCACAAACAGCCCAATAAAAGTCACTTGATTAAAAATTGTCACGAAAACAAGTAGCGAGCGATCAAAGTTTGTGCGCTGATGTGTAAAATCAAGAAGGAAAAATAGGAACAGCAGGTTGTTCTACAGTGAGTTGGAGGTTAATAAATATTTTTGCAATGCAGCGTTTGTGTTTTGTTTTATAGAGAACGATAAGGTCAGAAATACTGTAACACTTGTGTGTGTGCTGATGTATTCTGATATAAACTATATTACGCCCGTCCCACCTTTTTACACTCCTCCCATGCGTTTCCCCTCACACCGTATCTTGCGTTCTCATTGGATGTTCGACACCACACTCATTGCCTGACTCATATCCAGATATTTAGCATGCTAGATATTTATCTTTAGTTGCCGAGCCGCTCGGATCGAGTTGTTGAGTAGTTCACACATAGCGATTGAGAGCCGAGTTGCAATTGCCGAGCAAACGCAGAGTTGCTCTCGAGCCGGCAAATCTAGCACCGACCAGTCACTGAACTAAAATCAGGGCAAAGATCGTGTAGTGTGAACTAGGCATAAGGCAGGAATACCTTGGACAGGGCGCCAATCCATTGCATCTACATTGACATTTAAGACACTTAGCAGACGCTTATCCAAAAGGACTTACAATCATGACAATATCCAGTCTAAAAGACTGAGGGTTAAGGGCCTTGCTCAGGGGTCCAACAGTGGCAACCTGGCAGTGGTAAAGCTTGAACCTTCCCGATTAGTAATCCGGTACATAGACCACTAGACTACCACTGACTTATTGCAGGGCTTCAGCCACTTCCCTCCCCCCACCCCTTCTCAGCTACACCGATCAGCCATAACTTTAAAACCACCTCCTTGTTTCTACACTCACTGTCCATTTTATCAGCTCCACTTACCATATAGAAGCACTTTGTAGTTCTACAATTACTGACTGTAGTCCATCTGTTTCTCCGCATGCTTTGTTAGCTTCCTTTCATGCTGTTCTTTAATGGTCAGGACCCCCACAGGACCACCACAGAGCAGGTATTATTAGGGTGGTGGATCATTCTCAGTACTGCAGTGACACTGACATGGTGTTAGTGTGTGTTGTGCTGGTATGAGTGGATCAGACACAGCAGCGCTGCTGGAGTTTTTAAACACTTCACTGTAACTGCTGAACTAAGCATAGTCCACCAACCAAAAATATCCAGCCAACAGCGTCCTGTGACCACTGATGAAGGTCTAGAAGATGACCAACTCAAACAGCAGCAATAGATGAGCGATCATCTCTGACTTTACATCTACAGGGTGGACCAACTAGGTAGGCGTGTCTAATAGAGTGGACAATGAGTGGACACGGTATTTAAAAACTCCAGCAGCGCTGCTGTGTCTGATCCACTCATACCAGCACAACATAGGCTAACACACCACCACCATGTCAGTGTCACTGCAGTGCTGAGAATGATCCACCACCTAAATAATACCTGCTCTGTGGTGGTCCTGTGGGGGTCCTGACCATTGAAGAACAGGGTGAAAGCAGGTTAAAAAAGTATGTAGAGAAATAGATGGACTACAGTCAGTGATTGTAGAACTACAAAGTGCTTCTATATGGTAAGTGGAGCTGATAAAATGGACAGTGAGTGTAGAAACAAGGAGGTGGTTTTAATGTTATGGCTGATCGGTGTATAGTCAGTCACGTCTGTGGAGGCACCCAGCGGGCCCAGGTTCGAATCTCAGCGGTGGTGTGGTGGGCTAGCATGAAAGACTGAGCACCACCAGAGAGCCAATTACATTCTTTACTATGTGCTACTTTAACTACACGCATGTCATGTTATTGTTACTGTAGTTACTGAATAACGTTTCAAGGTAATGTAAAAAAAAAAAACTAAATAATAATTCAGTTTATTTAAATAATAAAATATGAACACTGAACAGTCATATTTATAGATGAATAGTGGTTTATATTTCTATAGTGCAGCTCTGAATTGATTTCGACCAAGGCTCTCTCAGAGCGTACAGACCATTCAAAGCTCGTCACCGCCGATCAGCATTAGCGGCTTCAGCTTTTCAAACAGGATTTTGGCCACCAAGGTCTGATGACGTCAGTCACGCAGCAGCCAAGACGTCGTCTGCTAGAGCGGCTCGGCTCTGACATTGTGCTTTCAGTGTGTCGAGGGAGAAAAGATTCCTGATGGAAAATGTTCTATCTATGTATTATACACCCTCCTTGTTTCTACACTCACTGTCCATTTTATCAGCTCCACTTACCATATAGAAGCACTTTGTAGTTCTACAATTACTGACTGTAGTCCATCTGTTTCTCTACATGCTTTGTTACCCCCTTTCACTCTGTTCTTCAATGGTCAGGACCCACACAGGACCACCACAGAGCAGGTATTATTTAGGTGGTGGATCATTCTCAGCACTGCAGTGACACTGACATGGTGGTGGTGTGTTAGTGTGTGTTGTGCTGGTATGAGTGGATCAGACACAGCAGCGCTGCTGGAGTTTTTAAATACCGTGTCCACTCACTGTCCACTCTATTAGACACTCCTACCTAGTTGGTCCACCCTGTAGATGTAAAGTCAGAGACGATCGCTCATCTATTGCTGCTGTTTGAGTCGGTCATCTTCTAGACCTTCATCAGTGGTCACAGGACGCTGCTCATAGGGCACTGTTGGCTGGATATTTTTGGTTGGTGGACTATTCTCAGTCCAGCAGTGACAGTGAGGTGTTTTAAAACTCCATCAGTGCTGCTGTGTCTGATCCACTCATACCAGCACAACACACACTAACACACCACCACCATGTCAGTGTCACTGCAGTGCTGAGAATGATCCACCACCTAAATAATACCTGCTCTGTGGTGGTCCTGTGGGGGTCCTGACCATTGAAGAACAGGGTGAAAGGGGGCTAACAAAGCATGTAGAGAAACAGATGGACTACAGTCAGTAATTGTAGAACTACAAAGTGCTTCTATATGGTAAGTGGAGCTGATAAAATGGACAGTGAGTGTAGAAATGTTTTGGTGTTTCAGCCACACCTCTTGCTTTTATGTATATAAAGGTTTCAAAATTATGGCAACAGTTTAGGGAAGGCCCTTTCTCGCATTAACATTAAAAACTTCTCTAGTAAAATAATTCCCTAAATTTAAAGCTAATTTTTTGTGTCATATTTGGCCATTATTAGCGAAATCCCTTTGTTTAAAATCTGAGCTCTTTCTCCTCCCAGCATCCCCCCTCTCCTAACATCCCCCATTCGCAACTGACACACTTTTCAGCTCCGCACGTTCGACCTGGTTCGGCACAGAAAAAGTAAGTCAGACTTAAAAGAAAACTACACGTGTCACTCCTGTCAGCAGGGACCTGAAAACAAGGCCAGTGGCCCACGGCTCGCGGCTGTCATTTCATCTGAATTTAATGAATAGCCGCGAGCCGTTCTGCAGAGACACCGAGCTAATTTCATATGCTTTCGCCTGGAAGTCAGTGGGGACCCTGCGTGAAGAAACACCATGTTTGATACACCCTGATATCCATTTTTACCATAATAGGCTTTTATTGGTGGCGCCTGCACAGGCGTAAGTGCCCCCCTGTGGGTGCTTAGTGTTTCTCCAGGGTGCCGGAGCCGTTCGCTTTTATTATTATGGTCCTGTGTACGATTCAGTCCTAAAAATGATTTACTCTTCACGCTCAGGTCGAGTCGGGATTGATAAACTTAAAGGAGTGTTGGGGTTTGAGACGAGTTCAAAGCAAGAACGTAAAACATTAAAATACTGTATGTTGGGGAAGGTCATGAATAAAAGTCACAGAAAAATAACAGCTCTTAATCAAAGTGGTATTTTAATGGGAATTTATAATAATGTGACGTTCCTGACCCCACATTTAAGATAGTAACAACTACAAGTCCCATAATGCTCTGCACACCGTGTCACCTGACCATCCCCACATCACCTGACCTTCCCCCACCTGACACTCATTCCCCAGCTCATAAAGCCTCTTTCTTAAAACTCATTGTACAGCATTGGTACAGTTCCATGTGCTCACGCTAGGGATGTTCCTTGATTCATGTTCCTTAATTCTTGTTCATTGATTCTTGTTTCTTGATCCCTGTCCCTTGATTCTTGGTCCATGATTTGTGTTCCTTGATTTTTGTTCCTTGATCTTTGTTCCATAATCCTTATTCTATTATCTGATTTTTAATTCTTGTCTTTTGATTCTTGTTCCTTGTTTCTTGATTCTTGTCCCTTGATTCTTGTTTGTTGTTCCATGATTCTTTATTCTTGTTCCTTGATTTTTGTCCCTCAATTCTTGATCCATGATTCTTGTTCCATGACTCTTTATTCTTGATCCATGATTCTTGTTCCATGACTCTTTATGCTTGATGAAATGTAATGAATTTGCTCATTTCTTCTGTGAAAAAATCAAAACTATTAGACTGACCATCAACACCACTCAGTCAAACGATTAAACCATGCCGCCCCTACAGACACCTAAAAATAACATGACTATTATGTCACAATTTAATACAATAGACCAAAAAACTCTGGAGAAAACAGTTCAGCATCTTAAATCATCGACATGTTGTCTCGACATGCTGCCATCTGAATTTTTTTAAACTATTTTTAACAACAAATAGTTAATGGCTCACTAGCATCAGGCGTTTTCCCAAAGTCACTGAAAACAGCTGCCATTAAGCCACTCCTAAAAAAGAGAACTCTGGATGCGTCTGTGTTAAACAACTACAGGCCGGTCTCAAATCTTCCTTTCATAGCTAAGATCATTGAGAAAGTTGTTTACAATCAAGTCAGCAGTTTTTTGAATTCCAGTGGTTATTTTGACAAATTTCAGTCAGGCTTTCGAGCTCACCACAGCACTGAAACGGCTCTCATAAAAGTGTTAAATGATCTACGGCTGAATACTGACTCGGGTAAAATATCAGTTCTGGTTTTACTGGATCTTAGTGCTGCCTTTGACACTGTAGATCATAGAATACTGCTGGATAGGTTGGAAAACTGTGTTGGACTTTCCGGAACAGTCCTTAATTGGTTCAGGTCTTATTTAGAAGACCGGAGTTACTTCGTCACTATTGGCAGCTGTGAATCTGACAGGGTGGCTATGACATGTGGAATCCCCCAGGGATCAGTTCTCGGACCTCTTCTGTTCAATCTTTATATGCTGCCATTAACCCAAATGCTACAGGCTAACAACATTGATTACCATAGTTATGCAGATGACACACAGATATATCTGGCTCTCTCACCAGATGATTACAGCCCAATAGATTCACTGTGTCAGTGTCTGGAGGACATCAATAACTGGATACAGTTAAATAAGGACAAAACAGAGATTGTGGTGTTTATCAGCAAAGAAAAGAGGTCTAGTGTCAGTGAGCACCTCAGTTCCCGGGCTCTAAAAACCAAAGACCAAGTCCGAAATCTTGGCGTTCTAATAGACTCAGATCTTACATTCACCAGCCATATTAAAACCATCACCAAAACAGCCTTCTACCATCTTAGAAATATAGCCAAAATCAAGGGTCTAGTGTGCCAACAAGACCTAGAGAAGCTGATCCATGCTTTTATCTCCAGTAGGGTGGACTATTGTAATGGTCTCTTAACTGGACTTCCCAAAAAGACCATTAAACAGTTACAGCTCATTCAGAACGCTGCTGCTAGAGTTTTAACTAAGACGAAGAGAACTGAGCACATCACTCCAGTTCTAAAATCTCTACACTGGCTTCCAGTTAGTTACAGAATAGAATTTAAAGTGCTGCTACTGGTCTATAAATCACTGAATGGGTTCGGCCCAGAATACATCTCAATAATGTTTAGAGAATATAAACCTAGTAGATCTCTTAGATCCATGGACTCAGGTCAGCTAGTTGAGCTCAGAGTCCAAACTAAACATGGTGAAGCAGCATTTAGCTGTTGGGCTGCATATAACTGGAACAGACTGCCAGGAGATATTAGATGTTCCGCAAATGTAGAAATGTTTAAATCCAGGTTAAAAACTTTTCTTTTTTCTTGTGCCTATGATTGAGCTCGAAATTTTTGCTATTACCCTCATTTTACCATATTTCTTTTAGTTTTTCATGCTCTTAATAATTCTTTTTATAGAGTAGTGTACATTCTAAATTGTAGTGTATATTTTACTATATTTTCTTTTAGTTTTCATGTTTTAATTGCTTATCTCTCTTGTTTTAATTTCGTATTTCCCAAATTGTAGGGTATATTTTGTAAGGTTTCCTGCGGCGTTGGGGTTAACCTACCTTGGTCCCCGGCGTTGCAGGAATTACAGATCCTCTGGAACAAAGGCCTTAAATTAGAGGTCTCCTAATTAAGGCTGACGACCTGCAGCTGCACCTGCTTATTTAAGCAGGCACCATGCAGCCACAGGTTGTCATGCCTTTAGCCCTGTTTCGTTTGGTTTGGTTGCTTTTTGTTTTTTCAGTCCCAGCCACAGCAAGGTGTGGTTGGTGACTTAGCCATCAGGCTCTCCGAACTTTGCGACGGCGAGTTCGGCGTGTTCCTTGCACAATACGGGTTGGTTTCATTCCAGCTTCGGCTTGGTGACAAACCACCCGATTCCCGAACTTCGCGACGGTGAGTTCGGTGTATCCCCGAACATCGCGACGGCGAGTTCGGCGTGTTCCTTGCACTATACGGGTTGGCTGTTTTCCCCCGCCGCTTATGCGGTCTTTGGGAATTCAGCCCACGAGCCCGTTATGCAAGTGCTCCCGGGTGTGTTCCTTGCACTATACGGGTTGGCTGTTCTCCCCCGCCGCTTAAGCGGTCTTTGGGAATTCAGCCTGCGAACCCGTTATGCAAGCGCTCCGGGTTGGCTGTTTTTCCCCCGCCGCTTAAGCGGTCTTTGGGAATACAGCCATCGCTCCGAACGACGCGACGGCGAGTTCGGTGTGTTCCTTGCGCTAAACGGATTGGTTGCATTCCAGCTGCGGCTGACGAGCAAGCCATCCGTTTCCCCGAACATCGCGACGGCGAGTTTGGGTTTTCTTATTTCCTATAGGTGTGCTTCTGCCCGGTGACAGCATGGTGCGGCTGGTGACAGAGCCACCGGTTCCCCCGAACTTCGCCACAGGTGATTTCGGGGGGTTTTCTTATTTCCTGTAGGTGTGTTTCTGCCCGGTAGCAGCATGGTGCGGCTGGAGACGGAACCGCCGGTTTTCCCGGACTGTGCTGAGGCGAGTTCGGACTTTTCTCTCATTTTCCTATAGATCGGCTCCATCACCAGCTGTGCTGTAAAACGCGGCTGGTGACAGAGCCATCTGATCCCCGAACTGCGCGACGGCGAGCTCTGGGTTTTTCTCTTGTTTCCACCATGGAGAAGCTCCATCCCTTCAGCACCGGTTGCGACGGCCTCGCAAGCCGCGATGGGGATTCGCGACACGGTGAAGTTTTCTTTAGTTAAATGTTATATCCCTGGTTATTATTTGTTTACTTTTAATTAATAAAACATTTTTTGTTATAATTCTCTGCATCCTGGGTCCTGTTTATTCCCCCCACGTGACATATTTTACAATATTTTCTTTTAATTTTTCATGTTCTTAATTTTTATCTCTCTTGTTTGAATTTCATGTTGTCTTAATTGTAACTAAATGTTTGCAAGAAGTCTTTCTGAGGTTCTAGATCTCAGGAATGTTTTAATGCTTTTAATTTTTCCTTATGTAAAGCACTTTGAATTGCCAATGTGTATGAAAGGTGCTATACAAATAAACTTGCCTTGCCTTGCCTTGATCCATGATTCTTGTTCCATGACTCTTTATTCTTGATCCATGATTCTTGTTCCATGACTCTTTATTCTTGATCCATGATTCTTGTTCCCTGACTCTTTATTCTTGATCCATTACTCTTTATTCTTGATCCATGATTTTTGTTTCATGATTCTTCATCCTTGATTTTTGTTCCCTGATCTTTGTTCCTTGATTCTTGTCCCTTAATTCTTGTTCCATCTTTGTTGTTCCTTGATCTTTGTTAATTGATTGTTTTTTCTTGATCCTTAATTCATGTTTCATCCTTGTTCCTTGTTCCATAATTTTTGTTCCATAATTTTTGTTCCATGATCCTTGTTCCTTGATTCTTGTTCCTTGTTCCAAGATCTTTGTTCCATGATTCTTGTTTCTTGATTCATGTTCCATGATCCTTTTTCTAATGATTTGTTCCTTGATCCTTGTTCCATGAACCTTGATTCTTGATCATTTATTCTTGTTCCTTGATCTTTGTTCTTTGATTATTTTCCCTTGATTTTTGTCCCATGATCTGTAAACTTTGTTACTTGATTTTTATTCCATGATTTTTTGTACTATAATTTTTGTTCCATGATCTTTGTTCCTTGCTTTGGTTATTTCCTTGCTGTTTTCCTTGTGCTTCTTGTTTGTTGATAATTCTTAGCTCTTTTGCAGGTAGTATATGGTGTGTAATTTAACAGTGTTGGGTCTATTATTATATTCTCTTTGTCACCATAACTTTAGCAGTTAGCACTTTAGCACTTAACACTTAGCGATCAGCTTTATCACACTTCTGCATCTTGAGCACATCTTTCCACTTCAGGTGTTTAGTAGATCTGACTATTTTGAGACTGCTTCTTTTATATATAGAAAAATAATAATACACACCTGACAACATTAAGCTTCTGTACGTCTATATTTGAATCTAAAGAGCTTTGTTTAGTCATCATACCCCTCATTTCCTCTCGTCTCTCTGTATCTGAGTGAAATGTTGGACTTTTCTGTGTTCATGTGGATCTCTGAGTCATTTTTGCATCTGTGAGTAAGTGTTTCCACAGTCAGCTGAAATAAAGTCTCAGCACTAAGTAGCACTAAAGGGCAATCCAAGTGTTTCTGTTTGTGTCAGGACTAAAACTAAAAGCCTAGATGGTGGATCTGAAGATAATCCTCGGGGAAAAGTCACATAGAGATCACTGCAAGAATGAAGGAATCCAAAACAATAAAGGAAAACATGCTAAACTCCTTACATTTACATTTTCAGCATTTAGCAGACGCTTTTATCCAAAGCGACTTACACAATGAGCAATTGAGGGTTAAGGGCCTTGCTCAGGGACCCAACAGTGGCAACTTTGTGGTGGCGGGGCTTGAACCGGCAACCTTCTGTTTACTAGTCCAGTACCTTAACCACTGAGCTATCACTGGCCCCTTACAGGTAGTGACTAGGGCCAAGGACAAAACCGAGGTGTTTAGGACCGATGTTGATGTGTGCAACCCACTTTATCTGCCAAGCCACCACACCAGCCCAACACAGGGCAGACACACACACACACACACACACACACACACACCCATTTACCTATAGGGCAATTCAGTTTCGCCAATTAACCTGACTGCATGTTTTTGGACTGTGGGAGGAAACCGGAGCTCCCGGAGGAAACCCACACAGACACAGGGAGAACATGCAAACTCCACACAGAAAGGACCCGGACCGCCCCGCCTGGGGATCAAACCCAGGACCTTCTTGCTGTGAGGCGACAGTGCTACCCCCGAGCTGCTCTGAAAACATAAATTATTTTTTTTATTTACTGACAAAAGTACAACGACTTTGAACTTGATTTTATTTTGTACATGTAAATATATTTAACATTTGATACCTATAACACGCTCAAAAAAGTTGGGATGGGGCAAAATAAGAGTAAAAATGTTTAATAATATAAAGTTACACCACTACTTCAGGTAAATTGGTAGCAGGTGAAGGAATCATGACTGGGTATAAAAGGAGGATCCACCAAAAGATCAGTCTTAAGCAAAGATGGTCCAAGGCTCACCACTGTGTTCCAAACTTTATGAGAAAGTGGTCAATCAGTTCAAAAAGATTGTTTCTCAACACAAGATTACACATATTTTATGCCTTTCACTGTCTACCGTACAAAAGATAAGATAAGATTTCTTTCCCATGGGAAATTTGAGTGTTACAGCAGCTCCAGTACAGTGTAAGTACAGTAAATAGAGTAAATAAAAAAAATTAAAAAAAATTAGAACATTATAAAACATATTATCTATGAGATGCAATTACTATTATACATCAGTATGGTAATAACAACTTTATAATAAAATACTATATATTCTATATGTAAATATATACATATGTGTGTATGATGAAATGTAGAGTCCAGTGCCGGAAATAAAGGGGGGGGGGGGGGGGACTGGCTTGTCAATGTGAGGACATAATATTGTGAAAAGATTCATAAAAGCTTGAAAAATATCAGTCCTTATAGGGCAAGACCCTCGAACGACTCTGTGTGAGAAACTGTCATGTTACAGTAATAAATATTGACACATGGGCTGAGAATTACTTCAGAAAATCGTTATCACTTAACGCAGTACGCCACTGTATCGAGAAATTTAACCTATAACACAAGGCTGAGTTCATTCCCTCTCTCTCTCTCTTTCATTCATTTCCTCAGTTGAGCAGAGATTTTCATTGTTTTGTTTTTCTTTCCGAGTTGAACAGCAACTAGAGGAACTTCTTGATCTTTTAGTTTCTTTCTTTCTGTAATAAGCTTTTAGGTTGTAAATTATGTGAGTACTGAGTAGCTGATTTAGTTAAACCCAGTTGCATATGAGAAGCAACAAAACCGCTTTTGCGCAGACTGTGCCGTTGTTTCCTATTGAGTGTGGCGTTTTTGCAGCGGTGCTCAAAGTTCACCTGATTGAAGTTTGACCCAGTTTGGCGCTGACCTTTTCAAAGCGCCTCCAATGAGACGAACTGTTTGATATGACATGGTAAAAGAGACTCAGGCCGTACAAATAACATTTAATGTGAACAAAACTTAACGTGACTTATTTTACTAAAACAAGGAGTGAGGAATTTCATTAGTGGAGAGAATTTATGAGCAGTAATAATGAAGATAAGTTTAGTGCTCCTGTGTCGTTCTTTTAATACATTAAACCACGATAAGCATTTTAGACTCTCGGAGAAGGTGATTCTCACAATTTCTCGGAACCTCGAGCTGTAACACAAGTTTAAAAGTGAAACAGTGAGGAAAATCCAGATAAACACAGATACATGTGGAGCTTCCAGACTGGATTTGATGGTTATTCCACACAGATGCAGATTCGTCTCATATTTGAGACTTTAATGACGTTTTACCGCAGCGGCACGGTGGCTAAGTGGGTAGCACTGTCACCTCACAGCAAGAAGGTCCTGGGTTTGATCCAGGAGTTAGCATGTTCTCCCCGTGTCTGTGTGGGTTTCCTCCGGGTGCTCCGGTTTCCTCCCACAGTCCAAAAACATGCAGCCAGGCTAATTGGAGACACTGAATTGCCCTATAGGTACCTGGGTGCTAGGATGTATTGTAGTGCCGGTCCCAAGCCCGGATAAATAGGGAGGGTCGTGTCAGGAAGGGCATCCGGCGTAAAAACTGTACCAAATCAATAATGTGGATCACGATCCGCCGGCGACCCCTAACGGGAGCAGCCGAGGAAATAGAATGACGTTTTACCGCACCGCTCAAGCCGAGTGCTGAACAACGCTTCTCATGGGCAGTTGTAGCCTAGCGGTTAAGGTACTGGATTAGTTATCATAAGCTTCCTGGTTCAAACCCCACCACTGCCAGGTTGCCACTGTTGGGCTCTTGAGCAAGGCCCTTAAGCCTCAATTGCTTAAAAACTGTATACTGTAAGTCACTTTGGATAAAAGCGTCTGCTAAATGGCAAAAACGTCATGTTTAGGAACTGACCATTCACTTGCTGCCTAATATACAGGTATGTGACCTGCTGGGATCTATTTTTCACCTGTGAGTGGTTTTAATAAACTGGCTGATCGGTCTTTAGATGTAAACTAAGCTCAGTACCACATCAATACTTAGACTGGGAGGAAAATCTGTTGCATCTGCTGCAGTTCTGTTGGTGATTCACAGCTCGGTGTTGATTCTGCCCCCTCCACTCACTTCCCACCCCCACCCGCCCGTTTCCCACCCTCCTGGTTCTGCTTTGGCCTCTAACAGCTCATTGCTGTGCAGTATGTAGGTGTTTGTGTAGGAGTGGGCAAATTCTGTTCATGCTATGAATTCAGGCTTGGACGTGTCAGGTTGAATGATCATTATTGTTGTGTTTGTGTGTGTGTGAAAGAGAAGTCGGTGCTGTGAGATACGATTAGTTCAAATCTCATTCAGCACCAGGGTGGCATGTACCTTCACCACACCTTCATTCAGAAATTCCAAAGAACGGCTGGTAAGGAGCGGTCTTCAGGAATACATGCTGGATGGTAAACGATGTTGAGAAGATGACGTGGAAGGTGTGTAATTGCACCATTTTCTGCAGTCGAACGCAGTCGCGAATGCTGAAAGCGTGATACCATAATACAGGGGTGTTAATAAATACCCCCCCTCCCCTTCTCATCATCTCTGATAATGCATAAACAAAAACCTGTTTAATTAATTCATTTCATTTTCAGCAACTGCTTTATCCTGGTCAGGGTCCGGTTTTCACTGGTATTCAGGAGTAAAACTCTGGACAGAGCGCCAATCCATCTCAGGGCTTTTGGCCGCCCCTCCCTTCCCTTAGACATAGCCAATCCTGTGTGTTTAGTTGTGTAGATGCCCGTACAACCGATAGCACCACGTCAGGTCTCGTCTGTGTAGACCTGCTAGTGTTGAACCTTTATTGTTCCCTGATTGACAACATCAAACAGAGGAAGGACCCTCCACACATACATACACACACACACATACACACACACACACATACATACACACACACACATACATACACACACACACACACACTATCACACTACGACCCCAGTGTTGAGCTGTTTGTTTAATGTTCTGCCTTTTTGATTTACATTTACAGCAATAAGCAGACACTTTTATCCAAAGCAACTTACAGTATACAGTTTAAGCAACTGAATGTTACCTGGCAGTGGTAGGGTTTGAACCAGCAACCTTATGATTACTAATCCAGTACCTTAACCACTAGGCTACAACTGCCCTGTGTTTGCTTCCTGACCAATAAAAAATGAGATTCTTAGCAGATTTCAGACCAGCAGTTGTAGCCTAATGCTTACTGTAATGGACTAGTAATCAGATGTTGCTGGTTCATGCCCCACCACTGCCAGGTTGCCACTGTTGGGCCCTTAACTCTCAGTTTCTCAGACCAAGGATGTCCAACCTGTGACTATTTGTGGCCAGTCACCATTCTTGAGGGTGGCACGGTGGCTAAGTGGGTAGCACTGTCCCCTTACAGCAAGAAGGTCCTGGGTTCGATCCCCAGGTGGGGCAGTTTGGGTCCTTTCTGTGTGGAGTTTGCATGTTCTCCCCATGTCCGCGTGGGTTTCCTCCGGGTGCTCGGGTTTCCTCCCACAGTCCAAAGACATGCAAGTGAGGTGAACTGGAGATACAAAATTGTCCATGAGTGGGTTTGACATTAAAGACTTGAACTGATGAATCTTGTATAACCAGTAACTACCTGTTCTGTCATAGATGTAACCAAAGTGTGTAAAACACGTTATCATCCTAATAAATAAATAAATAAATACAAATTACAAAAGAGTCTGTGGCCCCGTGTTTGTATATTTTTTACTTCATCTGGCCCCCAACAAGAAAAGTTTGGACACCCCAGATTTAGACTGTAAGTGACTTTGAATAAAAGCGTCTGCTAAATGCTGAAAATGTAAATGTCTGTGTTGTTTGTGTGGTTAGTAGTGGTTTCCTTCATGCTGCCTTCATAATAATCATTATACATTTACATTTTCGGCATTTAGCAGACACATTTATTCAGAACGACTTACAGAAGTGCTTCTACAGTAAACCTTTTCTACTCTTGTTAAAGTAAACAACAGTCCAAGGATACAAATATGCTGAAACCCAGTTAGAACCAAAGTTTTTATTTTTTTTATATATATAAGATGCTATAGAAGGTAAGTAAGTTTGTGTTGGTTCTCCGCTTTAGTGTTTAGTAAAGAGGTGATGAAGGTCTTTTAAAGACATTGAGAGTTCTTTCCAACACTTGGATGCTGTTACAGAAAAGAGCCTTGATGCTGAAGCTTGTCTTCCTCGAGTTCTGGGTGGAGGATCAAGACGAGCGAGTGGAGTGGCCTAGTCTCATTTATATTGTGGCGTTGTATACAATGAACGTAGCTTAGGCTATGTTTTGGAACTCCTCAATAGATTCTCGCCGAGTTATTTAAGTTATTTAGTGAGCTGGACACTCATGGGTAGATTTAATGCTGTTCCAAGTGTCCAGAAGATGGATTTTAAATGGCTTTACAGCTTGTTTTAAACTCATATACAACCCCAAATTAGAAAAAGTTGGGACAGCAACTTTAGGAAAATGCAAATAATTAAAATACACAGAGTTTCTTACATTGACTTTGACTTCTATTTAATTGCAGACAGGATGAACCTGAGATATTTCATGTTTTATCTGCTCAACTTCATTTCATTTGTTAATAAATATTCCAAAAAATGTTGGAACAGTAAAGCATCTACCACTTTGTAATGTTACCATACCACATTTAAAAGACGTTTTGGCACCGAGGAGACCAAGTGATTCAATGTTTCAGCTTTTATTTTGTCTCGTTCTTCCTGCAAACACGTCTTAAGATGTACAACAGTACGGGGTCGTCACATTTTTTGTTTCAAAATTCTCCACACATTCTCTATTGGGGACAGGTCAGGACTGCAGGCAGGCCAGTCCAGTACCCGTACCCTCTTCTTCCACAGCCACGCCTTTGTAATGTGTGCAGCATGTGGTTTTGCATCGTCTTGTTGAAAAATGCTGGACGTCCCTGGAAAAGACGACGTCTTGAAGGCAGCACATGTTGCTCTGAGATCTCGATGTACTTTTCTGCATTAATGCTGCATCACAGAAGTGTTAATGATCTTTACCAAGGGTACTGACACGCCCACATACCATGACAGACCCTGGTACTGACACACCCCCAAACCATGACAGACCCTGGTACTGACACACCCCTATACCATGACAGACCCTGGTACTGACACACCCTATACCATGACAGACCCTGGTAATGACACGCCCCATACCATGACAGACCCTGGTAATGACACGCCCCATACCATGACAGACCCTGGTACTGAAACACCCACATACCATGACAGACCCTGGTACTGACACACCCCCATACCATGACAGACTCTGGTAATGACACACCCCCATACCATGACAGACCCTGGCACTGACACACCCCATACCATGACAGACCCTGGTAATGACACACCCCATACCACGACAGACCCTGGTACTGACACACCCCCATACCATGACAGACCCTGGCACTGACACACCCCATACCATGACAGACCCTGGTAATGACACACCCCATACCACGACAGACCCTGGTACTGACACACCCCCATACCATGACAGACCCTGGCACTGACACACCCCCATACCATGACAGACCCTGGCACTGACACACCCCCATACCATGACAGACCCTGGTACTGACACACCCCCATACCATGACAGACCCTGGTACTGACACACCCCATACCATGACAGACCCTGGTACTGACACACCCCATACCATGACAGACCCTGGCTTTTGGACTTGTTGCTGATAACAGTCTGGATGGTCCTTTTTGTTTTTGGTACGGACCTGGAATGCTGATTCATCTGACCACAATACACATTTCCACTGTGTGATGGTCCATCCTAGATGCCTCTAAGCCCAGAGAAGTCGACGCCTCTTCTGGTCATGGTTAACATAAGGCTTCTTTTTGCACAGTAAAGTTTTAAGTATCATTTGTGCAGTAACTCTGTATTGTAGAGCTTGATAAAGGTTTGATAAAGTAATCCCTCACCCATGTGGTTATATCAGGTAGTGTTGAGTGGCGGTTCTTGATGCCGTCTGAGGGATGGAAGATCACGGGCGTTCAGCTTAAATCATTTAATGATATCATTCACTGACCTTTCCTGTTCCAGCATGACTGTGGTTTAAAGACCTCTGCACTACAAAACATCAACATCAGCACCCAGCCATGCAAACGCTGTCATCTTTTGACTGAATGGGCACAAATTCCCACAGACATAGTTCAAAGTCCTATAAGGAGCCTTCTCAGAGGAGTGAAAAGATCACATAGAGTCACTGAAATCCGATGGTCCAACAAACTCATGACCAGTGGTCCAAACACTTTTGGCCATATAGTGTACGCTAGTTTGTTGCATAGCAACACGCTACTTGCTAAACGACGTTTCCGCCAAATGAAACCGTTCATATTAAATACAGATTAGATTTGTGTTTCTGTGTTTCTCTGCAGTTCAGCTGGTGCGTTTTCGCGTCTGCTGTAATGTAACCTTGATGTGCCGTGCAGTGTTTTGTACGGTCGTGCCGGATGTTCCCGTCTAATTCATAACCCTGAGACTGGTACATTTTCACTCGTAGGCTTTTGTTCGGAGGCTAAAGACCCCTCCACGCCCCCGTGCTCGGCCTTTGTATTTCGTCTCCCACACAGAATTCGTTCATTTGCTCATACTGGAACTTATTCTCTGTCTCTCTCTCTTTCTCTCTCTCTCTCTCTCTCTCTCTCTTTCTCATCTCTGCTACTTCCACTGCCGTTGTTTTCTCATCGTTCTCTTACATCCCTGTACCTGTAATCACAGACATAAATGTTCGGTGTAGATGAGAACGTGAGGAACGGTTAGAGATGCTGTTAGTTAGCGAACGTTGTTTGGCTGATACGTGAATAATTGAACGCTGCGCAAATGAGGCTCAGTGTTTTTACAACAGTTCACAGCTAACCTGTTATTAGCAGCGCATCAACAATAATGAACGTTTATTTATTTATTACACTGCAAACCGTTGCACAGTCGGGCAAAACACCATCGTAAGACACGATAGCTCACTGAGACTAAGGGTTTAGATCTCAGACAATATGGCCAAAAGTATTTGGACACCTGGGCCGCTCAGGTGGCGCAGCGGTAAAACCACACGCTGGAACCAGAGATGGGATCTCGAATACATCGTATCGAATCTCAGCTCTGCCTGCTGGCTAAGCTGAGCGGCTACATGAACAACGATTGGCCTGTTGTTCAGATATGGGCGGGACTAAGCCGGATAGGGTCTCTCTCTCATGACTGGTGCAATTACGACCTCTGCTTGCTGATTGATGGCGCCTGCACAGAGATGAGAAAAGAGTGCTCTCAGGGTGTGTCTCTCTGTACACAGGGCTGAGCTGCACTGCACTCGTCAAAGTGTAGGTGATAAGATGCATACGGCTGCTGCCCACGTGTCGGAGTGGGCGTGGGTTAGCTTCGTTCTCCTCAATCAGAGCAGGGATCGGCATTGGTGGAGAGGAAGGATGACGCAATTGGACAATTGGACACGCTTAAAAGGGAGAAAAAGGGAGAGAATGCATAAACAAAAAAATATATATACATATATATATATATATATATATATATATATATATATATATATATATATATAAAGTATTTGGACACCTAACCTTAACCTTGATGGGCATCCTTTTTCTAAAGGCAAAATGTACTAAAACACAGGGCTACATAGTCACAAATCAGTGTGCCCATGATAATTGGCTGTGTCTTAAACCAAATCTGTTGTACCCCTTTTCCACCGACATGGATCCAGACAGTGACCCGGACAGTATAAACACTTAACATGAAAAATTAAGCATAACGTGGCTTGTTGTACTAAAACAATGACCGATTAATTTGGGCAGTACAGAGACACCTATAACCAGTAATAACTGAGAGAACGTTAGTGTTCCTGTGTCGTACTTTTAGTTCATTAAGCCACGTTACGCTTTATTTAGTTGAAGCTTTTTGTGGATTCAGAACCCTGAGCTGAAAAACCACCACCCATGAAGTAAATCCAGCTAAACACAGATACATGTGGAGCTTTTCGACTGGATTTGATGGTTATTTCACACAGATGGATGTTCGTGTCGTGGAACAAGCCAAGCTCTGAGCAAATCGACTATTTGCGCCGACGGTCGCGGTGAGAGCGTAAAGCAAAAAACATCAATGCACTAAAGAAAACAACAACTGTGACAAACACGTCTACATCTTCATATCACCAATAGCTGATCGATGCTTTTTGCATAAAAACGAACATCTGTAACAACAGCACAAATGCTCACAGGTAACTTTCTTTATGTAACGCCCACCGTTGATGAAACTGGTGGAAACGCGAGTCGGTTCTCTACAAAACACCAAGGTTCAAAGAAACCTGAACAGAACTGGTTCAAGAACCAGGGTTATTTTGGTGGAAAAGCGCTATTAGTGTGTAGCTTTACCACCAGTAGTGCACTACTACTACAGTAAGGGACAGGGGTAGCCTAGCGGGTAGAGCTTTGGGCTATCAACCGGAAGATTGGTGGTTCAAATCCAGGCTCAGCTATGCAGCCACTGTTGGGTCCTTGAGCAAGGCCCTTAACCCTGTCTGCTCCAGGGGCGCCATACGATGGCTGACCGTGCGCTCTGACCCCAGCTTCAAAACAAGCTGGGATATGCGAAGAAAGAATTTCATTGTACTGTACACCTGTATATGTATATATGACAAATAAAGGCTATCTTATTTCTTCTAATTACAAATAAGGTTTAGAAAAGGGGTAGTTGGTTCGAAATGCAGTGTACCAAAATCACAGTTGCTGTTCTCAGCTCTGGATTCATGTGGTATAAAGTATACGGCCAAAAGTATTTGGACAGCAGAACATGAGCTATTAAAGTGACCTCTACATGATCTTATCAGCTACAATGACAGTGGCACTTGTAGCCTAGTGGTTAAGATACTAGTCCAGTAATTAGAAGGTTGCCGGTTTAAGTCTCACCTCTGCCAGGTTGCCACTGTTGGGCTCTTGAGCAAAGCCCTTAACCCTCAATTGCTTAGACTGTATACTGTCACAACTGTAGGTCGCTTTGGATGAAAGCGTCCGCTAAATGCAGAAAGTGTAAATGACAGCCACTCTTTTAAGAGGGCTCTTCACAAGATCACTGGATCCCTGGTCTCTCAGCTTTTGCAGTGATTTGCAGTATCTGCTGAGTGTTACATGGCATATCCCATGTGCCTTCGCAACTGATCTGACTGACTTGCCCTTCTTTGTGACCTCATTAGATGCTTTTTTTAAAACATTTGCAGGCACACCTCTGTCAGTCTTTCTTTTCCACTGCCGAGGCATTCTGCAAGGTTATTAAAATCAAGAAAGTGTTCTTAGTTGTATGTAAGGGGATGGTTGTAACACTTTTTAAAGATGTGTTACAACCCACCCCACCCCTGTTAGCCATTGTTTAGCTAGCTATATTAGCATAGTGGTTTGAAATTAGCAGAGGAAAAATGCATCACATTTTGACTGAAAAACAACAATTTAATGTAATATAATTTACATGGTTTTATCTGCAATACTATAAGTACTAAACAAAATATAGTCTTGGTTGAAAAATTTACTTTCTTACCTCAAAATCAGTGTTTTCTTTATAGAATCTGCATGCGCCTATTTCCAGCCTTGACAACCACCATGTGGGATTGGGGAGGAAATGGGTAAACACTGGAATGATCATATGACTCCTATCTTATCTGTAATTGGTGGAATTGGTGGTGTTACAACTCTCCCCATGTTACAACCATACCCGGTCTCCCCTATTTCACGTAAGCGCTTACGTGAAGCAGCATGTGGTTCTATATGGTTTCTATCTATGCTGTCTGCTGTGCAGTTAAAATCCCCACCCAGTATTAAAAGGTCTGTGGTGCTACAGTCTCTAATCACATTGCTCAGTGTGTCTAAAAAGATCATCCTATCTGTTCCCCCAGTCGGAGCATAAACACAAATAAAAACAAACACATGGTTTTCAAAGACAGCTCTTACTTTTAAAAGTCTCCCACTTAAAATTTAATCTACAGTATATGAATATGGGATAAAACTTTGTGATAAAAGAAGAGCAACGCCACCGCTAAGAGACGTATTGTGACTTAAAATTGCAAGTCCCCTCCATTCTTTTTTCAGTGTCTCTTGCTCCATTTATGTTTAAAGTAGCGACTTTAAAATCTCCCATTAAAAAATAAATAAGATATAACACACTGATAATAAAAACTAGTTCACCCATGGATATGCTGAATAATTTAAAACTCTTCTTCACTGTTTATCTTATTAAGTTTAGTAAAAATTTTCTTTAAACGGAAAAATTCCAAGTCAGTAAAAGCATCTTCCTTTTTTAACTTTTTAACATCAAGAGTGAACTGGGAACTATCAGGAAAATGCTCTTCTACCCGTACACCCTTCTGTCCTTTAGTTACTCGCAAGAACTTTTTCATTTGTTCAGCTGTATATTTAATAGGTCTGTTCTCTTCTTGTGAGCACACAGACCAGCCTGAATCAGAGATGGAGCCATCACTGTCAGATTCTCCGTTGTCCTCTGTTCTGACCTCTTTCTTGGCCTGTTTTTTTTTGTTGCTTTGTGCTCGCTTCTTTCTCTTATGAGGAACTTTAAACACAGACTCGTCATCCATTTCTATCTCAACTTCAGCCACATTTACTGCTATTTGGTCTGGAGTCATCTCAATACAGTTATCCCCTGTCTCTCTATCCTGCTCTTCACCGTGAGGTTCCTGTACCTTAGATTCCTCCACGTCTGGATTGACACAGGAGAGATCATCCACGACCGGAGTTGCCATGATGGTTTCATCTGTGGCATGCTCAGTCATGGCCGGTTCATCTTCTTCTGGTGTTGATGTAGTATTGGGGACTGTCGCGGGCAGCTGCGTATCAGCTGTAGGGGGAACAGCGTCCACGAGCTCCACCACGACTGACCCCATCCGCTCAGCACTACCAGCCTTGCCAACATGATCATTAATTTTTTCGGGACAAGCACGGATAAGATGTCCCACTTGCCCACACCTGAAACACTTCATACTTGTTTCTGATGTAGCATAAACCACATAATCAAAATTCTCCACTCTGAACTTTAAAGCTAAATCTAGCTCGTCAGCACCGTCCCTGAGCACCATGTAAACCAACCTCCTAAAAGACACTAAGTGTCTAATTAGGGGTGATTTACAGCTAAGAGGGATTTTTTTAATTGGGGAAACTACTTTTCCAAAATAAGACAGTTCTTTTACAATCATTTCATCTTTAATAAAGGGGGGAACATTAGACACAATGATTTTCCTAGCTGGTGTACTGAGGGGCATTACCTGAGTGAACTGACCATTTATCACAATGTTGTTCTGAATCAGTTCATTCGTTTTTTCCACTGAGTTCAAAAACACCACAACCGCTTTATTCATGCGTGAGGCAGATACAATGTTACAATGCCCCACGACATTCCCCACCGCCAAACAGCATTCCTCCACGCTCGCCCGGGATTCCACCTTTACACCGTGTCGGCGTGTCAGGTGTTCGCACGCCGTAGTGTTTGGAAACGCCATACTCCCAGCAAAATGCCGGTAGCAGACTCCCCGCACACCTCGCACGCGCGCGCACACACACACGCAAGCAAACACACACACACACACACACACACAAACACTCAAACTTCAGAATCTATCTGAACAACTTTCAAAACTGTAGAAAAAGAAAAAAGTTTGGCATTAAACGCCACTCACGCTCACCACGCTCCGCTCTCCACAGCTCACAACCGCGCATGCGCACACACAAACAGAGAGAGAGAGAGAGAGAGAGAGAGAGAGAGAGAGAGGAATAACAGCTGGTTTGTCACTACTCAATCCACCAGTGAGTGACAACCCAAGTCGCACAGTCGGGCAAAACACCATCGTAAAAAACGATAGCCCACTGAGACCAAGGGTTCAGATCTCAGCCTATATGGCCAAAAGTATTTGGACCCCTGACCTTAAGCTACAAAGGGGGCTTCATAGTCACAAATCAGTCAGAGTGACCATGATAACTGGCTGCGTCTTAAACCAAATCTTTTGCCACTTTGAAGTATGTCTGTGGGCATTTGTGCCCATTCAGTCAAAAGGCTTGGTACTGATGTGGGTCAAGAAAGCCTCAGTTGATGTTCCAGTTAATTTCAAAGCTGTTCAACAGGACAGGGCCTTTCTTAAACTGTTGCTGCAAAGTTGAAAGCATATAATTCGTTACACGTGTTGGAACACATGAATTAAATAGCTGAACAGCCAAGCTACTGGGAGGTGCTCTAGTCAGTGTGCTCTAAGTGCAGGTCCCAAGCCTGGATAGAAATAGGAGACCAGTATGATCCATTGTGAAGTGAGAGAGAGAGAGAAAGGAATCACACAGGAGCTGGTTTGTCACTAGTGCCAGCTACTCAATCCACCAGTGAGTGACAACACAAGCTCAAGACATTCAAATCAGCAGCAGCTTTAACAAAAATAAATG